>NC_084599.1:2347124-2542124 GCF_033807715.1 Cololabis saira | reverse complement strand
CATGGACATTAATATTTGGTACAGTTACCAAGAACCAGTGCTCCATGGACATTAATATTTGGTACAGTTACCAAGAACCAGTGGTCCATGGACATTAATATTTGGCCACGAATCCAGTTTCCTGATATTTTTATGTACTTAATTTCTATGCCAGGGAAATACACGAAGCAAAGCTTGAAGGCTTACAAAAGTCTTGAGGCTTGGTCCGACTTCAAGGCAGGATTGGTTGTAGAAATTAAAGTGATGAGGACACCAGACTTTATGATTTGACCGTTTAACGTTAGCTACCCAAAAATCCAACATTACCTGATACAAAATGGGAACCGCAAATCCACGTTTTGGTGCCTGGAATCCAGTTGTTTCTGAGAATTGCAGAGATCCATTTGTCTCTCTTAAGCTTATTTTTCGGCAGTCTGTAAAACAGTAACTCCTCTGCCACCATCCTGTGCTGGTGGCGAAGAGCATCTCTGAATGCACAACACCGGAACCTGCAGCGTGGGAGTGAGAGGGGCAGGGTAACGGCCTGGTCAGGCAGGGGAGAGATTGTCCGTCAAGACTCCTCTCCCTGGCCCTGCCCCTTCTCAACCTTTCCCCGACCCTGAACCTAACCTGGGGCTTGCTGATTGGACCGGAGCTTCAGGAGCTGTGTGCTGGCCTGCGGTCCCCACCCCCGGTCATCCCGTTGCTGCTTCCACCTGCCTGCGGTCCCCACCCCCGGTCATCCCGCTGCTGCTTCCACCTGCCTGCGGTGCCCACCCCCGGTCATCCTGCTGCTGCTTCCACCTGCCTGCGGTCCCCACCCCCGGTCATCCCGTTGCTGCTTCCACCTGCCTGCGGTCCCCACCTCTGGTCATCCCGCTGCTGCTTCCACCTGCCTGCTGTGTGCTGCTGACGTCCCCGACCCCCCCTTATGATCCAGGTCCTGGTCCAGGTTTCTTCCTCCTAAAGGGGAGTTTTTCTTGCCACTGTTTGGCTTAAGGTTTTTCTCCCACTATGGGAGTTTTTACCTGACATTGTTTATGTAATAATTGCTCAGGGGTTTATGTTCTGGATCTCTGGAAAGCGTCTGGAGACAACTTTTGTTGTATTAGACGCTATATAAATAAAAATGAATTGAATTGAATTGAACTCCGATTTCTTTCTAAATCTATGAGTACAGTCGATCCCACAACAGCTCTTTCCCATTTTAGATGTTTTCCAGTTGCTCAAACTGAAAGTTTACGCTGCCACTCAGTCTTTCTGACACTCAGTCTTTCTGACACTCAGTGGGCGTAACCCGCTGTGAAGTCGCATCTGTGATGTCATGCTCATTCCCTCTATATAGGTGACATACTGATTTATACTTTCAGCACAAGTTAACAGACAAAAATAAATATCCCCTTTTATTTCTGACCAAAGCCAATAACTAAATGAGCTGCTAGGGTTGAGCAGGAAGAGCAGCGATGCAGCTGCATCCATTTCACCGTCCAAACCTTTTCTACATCAGATTAGTATTATAAATAAAGAAATAAATCCAAATGAGAAAAATAAAATCACATTTTCTGGCTTACTGGGTGGCTCTTACCCCTACACAGTAATATATGTGTATGTGTGAAAATGAAATATTTCTCTGAGCCATTTCTCCAGACAGCTGGTGGGGCTTTTTTCAGCTCGTGCTGAGATTCTTAGCGCTGGCGTCATTCCTGCTTTTTCTTGTTTTTTTTTTCCACCACCATTTTCAGCACTCACTGATAACATTTAAAACTCATGCATTTATATGAGTGTGACGCGTTCTGAAGGGTAGAGAAGACTTTCATGCTACAAATGTGCACAATAGCCTCTTCCAAGGTGGTTGGATTATCACTAAATGGGAAAGTTAATGTTAGCATATTGACTGGCTTTTTCATGGAGATTTGAAGATTTCTGTGTGACTTCTTCTTTCCCGTTTCTCTCTTTGACCTTGGTGTGCGATACGCCGTCACACTGCTGCAGTGACCTACTGTGCACTATTCTGCATTCACTGTGCAGTCTGCCGTTTACTAATGTGCTTTCTAAATAGAGTAAAACCAGCAAGAGACCTCTTATTCACTTTTTTTCTTTGTCTTTGTCATATTCGCTTTTTCCTTTCCCCCAGTCTTTTGTCCTCTTTCCTTTGCCCCTCACGTTTATTATCTCAGCTATCATCCAATCCACCAAAGGCTCTTATTCTTCAATAAGTGGAGGTGATCCTCGCCCACTGGGGGAGAGAGGATGGAAGCAAAGCGAATACAGAAAAGCCTTTTATCTCTTTCTCTCTACATTTTATTCTGTCTCACTTATGTTTCCATTCCTTTGCTTGGTCTCTTTATCTCTCCCACTCTCTCGGGCTCTTTGTCTCTGTCTCAGGAGATTGCCCGGCCAGGTGCATGCAGAACACTGCGTCACCTTTCCCATAGCCGTGTGAGCTAACAGAATGATCAACTTGGCTCCAGACGACGGTGTCAGTGTGACTAACCTTCACCTCTCTGCTTTGCTCACTTATCCGGCCCGGGCCAGACTGCACAGGCCTGGCCTTGACTGGACAAATACGGAGGTCTGGCTGCAGGGGAGAAGGACTGCAGGGTTAAAGATGCATTAGCTGCTGGAGTTTAAAGCCCTCACTCAGCCTTAGGGGCATAAATCAAGTTCCCCTCAAGTAACAAAAAGGAAGAACTCCACGGAAGAGAGCAAAGAAACTGCTTCATTTACCTTGTGTAATACACAAATGTGTGACTCTTGAAACAAAGTCACAAACAGAGGAGCAAGGCTGCATCCAAGGTCCAAGCCAAAATAACATTATTTTACCAAGAAATGTTTCTGTACAAGTTTGGGGATAAATGGTGCACACACGAGCCAGAGGAACAGGCTGCATGAAGTAACCTGAGGGTGAAAGATGCTGAGGCTGAGGCCTGCAGATGTTACTGAACAATCATAGACCGCAGAAAGAATAAGATAAAACTGTTTCCATTTAGAACCGAATACTCATGCTGCCCAAAGGAAAAGGGCACAGATCAAACATTTTTCTACTAAAATCACAAAGATGTGTGTGTATACAGTATATATATACTGTATATATATATATATATATATAGTATTGTATTGGTATTGAAACACAGAGCTGGTCCTGCCGTTGCTTCTTCCCCATCACTCATCACTCCATCAGTTGGTCAGACAATATTTCAGGTGAGGAAACAAAGCTCTCATTTTCTCACATCCTCCCATATATTTCCTGTATTTGCTGGTGTACTTTGAGCAAGAGATATTTATCTGATTATTTTTCATCCTATTTACCTGTCAGCTATGGAATTAAGGCGCCAGCATCATCAAGCAGGTTTAAGTCTTAGAGCGGCCTCGTTACTCAGACTGATCAGTTCCTAACACTGAACCAGGGGTTAGTGTACTCCATACTCTCACAGATACGTGTGGAACAAGCCAGGCTCAACACATAAAACCAAGCACATTCCTACCAGGACTTTTTAGAGTGAAGGACATTTAGATTTTTGTCCCCTCATAGTATTCCTGTGCGTGAGATAAAAGCATCGTTGGCTGTTTTGTGGCCTGAGTGGAACCGTTGTGGGCGGTCGGGTACCATGTTACTTAATGCTATTCTGAATATCGCTAATGTCAATCTTATTGTCCTGCATCGTACAGAGCAGGTCCAAGTCTCCTCTGAGACTCATTTGCTCACATGCGGTTGATCGTGATGGAGCCCTGTAGCTCCTATAATGTAATAACGCCTGGAAATAGAATAACATTTGCACTTAACTCAATCATAAATGTAATAAAATCCAATAATGTAATAACTTCACCAATAATGTCATAAAATATCCTGACTGATATTGTAATAACATTTGTACCGATAATGTAATACCTTATTACATTATTGGGAATTTATTACATTTTCAGGTGGGTCTTTTTTTTCTTCCAAAACTGATAATGTAATACTTGACAAATAATGTAATATATTTGTTCATTTTCAGTCCAGAGTTCTACATTTTGTGTTTTAAGTATCTAAGAATGTTATATACGCTGGATTTGAAACACCTGAATGACTATTGGGTTAAATTGCAGACTTTGAGAACCATGTAATAAATTCCCACTAATGTAATAAGGTATTACATTATTGGTAAAAATGTTATTACAATATCAGTCAGGATATTTTAGTACATTATTGGTGAAGTTATTACATTATTGGGTTTTATTACATTTTCGATTGAGTTAATGGAAATTGTATTACATTTTCAGGCGTTATTACATTTTCAGGAAGTTATTACATTATAGGAGATTATTACTGTATAGGAAGTTATTACATTATAAGAAATGATTACATGGTGCTACAAGCCCCAGCTCTTATTGCATGCTAATATTTGTAATAATTGTATCATGGATATTTATAACATATGTATACTTATGTATGTATTACATTCATATTTACTACAATACAGTTTAAGTCACATCTATAGATCTTTGCTTCAAACAAGAAAAAGAAAGAAACAAACAAACAAACAAACTAACATCGTAATAGCTGTTATTCCAGACAGGTCCGCAGCACACTCATCTCAACGCCCTGCCTTCACTTTGCTATTTGAAAATAGGCATAAAAATGAATTCTTTGAAACTACTACACTTAAAACAAGACTAATCACTGGAAAAAACAACAATTTTCACCTGTTTCAAGTAGATTTTCACTTGAAATAAGTAGAAAAATCTGCCAGTGGAACAAGATTTTTTTGCTTGTAATAAGAAGATAAAATTGTCTCACTGGCAGATTTTCCTACTTATTTCAAGTGAAATTTTACTTGAAACAGGTGAAAATTGTCACATTTTTCTGGTTTCTAAATGTTGAAATAGCAGTAAAACCACATTCATTGATGAAATGACATAAGGGATGGAAAGGAGGGATGGCAGTTTTACAGGGGGGATGATTTGGACCGTTTTTATTTCAGGGGGGGATGCCATCCCCCCTCATCCCCCCTCATCCCCCCTCAACTCCAGTACTGGTTACAGATCATTTAATGAGCGTTTGCCTCCGTCTGCACGGCTCAGAGCTGCTCTCCTCGTTTCTTCCTTTGGGAGGAGCACGTTGCCGCGGTAAAAGCTGCAGCTCCACTAGTGCTGGATATCTGCTCGTCTTGGTCAGGCTAGATGAGTCAGAGCTGCTAGAGTGTGTGTGTGTGTGTGTGTGTGTGTGTGTGTGTGTGTGTGTGTGTGTGTGTGTGTGTGTGTGTGTGTGTGTGTGTGTGTGTGTGTGTGTGTGTGTGTGTGTGTGTGTGTGTGAATCCATGTGTTTGTGGATACACTGCTCCGCCAGACTCTGCTAGTTTTTTCCGCTGCATTTAGGTCCAGTTCCACACACCAGCGCTCCGTCCTGCAGGGCGATGGCTGTCGTATCGCCCGGGGCGATGTGTGTTTTCAATATGTCTGAGTGTACGTGTGGCCGGGCTACAGTCAGACTGATGCACCGGCCTCCTGGCTCGCTGTTCTGTCTATAGTGAGCCGCTGGGAGTTGGAAATCCAGCTATTGTCTCTTTTTTTTCCAACACCTCCCCTGAATGCATCACATGCATTTACAACCCAGTCTCACATAAAAACCTGCCTACGTTGGTCCAAAGTGCAAAAACGTAGAGGGGTTACAATAATAGCCCTTGAATTGTATAACTGTTACATTTTTCTGACTATTCGTTTTGCGTCCAAGTCACGTGACTTTCAAGATTCTGGCCGTCACACCAAAAAACATGGCGGACATTTCTCATTTTTCATACAAATCAATATTTTGAGCTAGTTTCTGCACAAAAATGCGTTTTGATTACATTTCTAGCAAGAAATAAATATTTTACTTTCATAATATTCACTGAGTGATTTTGTGATATTTCAGTGAATTTCTCGCTAGAAATGTAATCAAAACGCAAAATATTGATTTGTTGGACTAAAAAATGAGAAATGTCCGCCATGTTTTTTGGTGTCACGGCCAGAATCTTGAAAGTCACGTGACTTGGACGCAAAACGAATAGTCAGAAAAATGTAACAGTTATACAATTCAAGGGCTATTATTGAAACCCCTCTACGTTTTTGCACTTTGGGCCAACGTAGGCAGGTTTTTATATGAGACTGGGTTGTATATAGGACATAAGGACATGCTTCCAACCTGCTTTCAGAGGAAAGTACATGCCAGAAACACTCCTTAACTAACAGCTTCATTTGTCGCAGCTCTGTCACCAGAAGCCTCAGAGGAAACAGAGAAGGCACTGTGGAGATGCACACAGAAAAAGTCTGATCTATTTCAGATGTGAATCTCTTTCCTGCTGGTATATTAGCAGTTATGAAATATCATCAGCCATCACTCTTTCTTTTACCAAATCTGGACTTGTTCTGGTAATAAGCCAAGCAGAAATACAGCGACGTTGCATAAGGATATACAGGAAGGAGATGGAGGCGTCATCATCCCAACTGTCATTTAGGAAGAACAAACAAGCTCCACAGAATAAACTAAACTTTAAAACGTAAATATGGACAGTTATAAGATTACTCTAAAAATGTAGTATGGGTGTGTGAAGGATGGATACAAATGTCGATGTAAAGCACTTTGAATCACCTTGTGTTGAATTGTGCTATATAAATAAACTTGCCCTAAGAGAGGCCTATCATTTTCATCACAGGTAAATCTCAACTATGAGAGACAAAATGAAACAAAAAAAATCCAGAAAATCTAATTTTCTGATTTTTAAAGAGTGTAATTGCAAATTATAGTGGAAAAAGTTACTACTACTACTACTACTGTCATTTAGCAGTCGCTTTTATCCAAAGCGACTTACATCTGAGAACAACACAGGACTGTCTCAGAAAATTAGAATATTGTGATAAAGTTCTTTATTTTCTGTAATGCAATTAAAAAAACTAAAATGTCATACATTCTGGATTCATTACAAATCAACTGAAATATTGCAAGCCTTTTATTATTTTAATATTGCTGATTATGGTTTACAGCTTAAGATTAAGATTCTCAGAATATTCTAATTTTCTGAGACAGTCCTGTATACACAAGTAGGTTTTTAGTTCATCTCAATACTTTGTTAAACACCCTTTGTTGGCAATGACAGAGGTCAGAGGTTTTCTGTAAGTCTTCACAAGGTTTTCTACACTGTGTCTGGTATTTTGGTCCGTTCCTCCATGCAGATCTCCTCTAGAGCAGTGATTGGTCCGTTCCTCCATGATCTCCTCTAGAGCAGTGATTGGTCCGTTCCTCCATGATCTCCTCTAGAGCAGTGATTGGTCCGTTCCTCCATGATCTCCTCTAGAGCAGTGATTGGTCCGTTCCTCCATGATCTCCTCTAGAGCAGTGATTGGTCCGTTCCTCCATGATCTCCTCTAGAGCAGTGATTGGTCCGTTCCTCCATGATCTCCTCTAGAGCAGTGATTGGTCCGTTCCTCCATGCAGATCTCCTCTAGAGCAGTGATTGGTCCGTTCCTCCATGATCTCCTCTAGAGCAGTGATTGGTCCGTTCCTCCATGCAGATCTCCTCTAGAGCAGTGATTGGTCCGTTCCTCCATGATCTCCTCTAGGGCAGTGATTGGTCCGTTCCTCCATGATCTCCTCTAGAGCAGTGATTGGTCCGTTCCTCCATGATCTCCTCTAGAGCAGTGATTGGTCCGTTCCTCCATGATCTCCTCTAGAGCAGTGATTGGTCCGTTCCTCCATGATCTCCTCTAGAGCAGTGATTGGTCCGTTCCTCCATGATCTCCTCTAGAGCAGTGATTGGTCCGTTCCTCCGTGATCTCCTCTAGAGCAGTGATTGGTCCGTTCCTCCATGATCTCCTCTAGAGCAGTGATTGGTCCGTTCCTCCATGATCTCCTCTAGAGCAGTGATTGGTCCGTTCCTCCATGCAGATCTCCTCTAGAGCAGTGATTGGTCTGTTCCTCCATGATCTCCTCTAGAGCAGTGATTGGTCCGTTCCTCCATGATCTCCTTTAGAGCAGTGATTGGTCCGTTCCTCCATGATCTCCTCTAGAGCAGTGATTGGTCCGTTCCTCCATGCAGATCTCCTCTAGAGCAGTGATTGGTCCGTTCCTCCATGATCTTCTCTAGAGCAGTGATTGGTCCGTTCCTCCATGCAGATCTCCTCTAGAGCAGTGATTGGTCCGTTCCTCCATACAGATCTCCTCTAGAGCAGTGATGTTTTGGGGCTGTCTCTGGGCAACATGGACGTTCAACTCCCTCCAAAGATTTTCTATGGGGTTGAGATCTGGAGACTGGCTAGGCCACTCCAGGACCTTGAAATGTTTCTTATGAAGCCACTCCTTCGTTGCCCGGGCGACGTGTTTGGATCATTGTCCTGCTGAAAGACCCAGCCACGTTTCATCTTCAATGTCCTGCTGATGGAAGGAGGTTTTCACTCAAATGGCACTTTTCCACTAGCACCTACTCGGCTCGGCTCAACTCGGCCTGGTTTCTTCCATAACAATTCAGCACCTGGAGCAGAAGTAGGAGGTTGGAGAAGCTGCTGTGACGTATTTGATTGTGTATCTAAATGAAGAAGACAACAACACTAAAGATGTAGAACGTGGAGGAGATGATAGATGTGCGGCTGGGTCTGTGGCTTGTGTTTGATATCAAGTTAAAAAATGAGGGGTGGTGTCACGACGAGAGATTAACACCTCACGACGAGCTCAAACGTGTTTGAAATCCTGGTCGCTCCTCATGAAGGAATCGCACAGTTGAAGCAGCTACGACTCGATTGGCCTCATCCTTTCACAGAGAGCATGCGCAATCTCTGATGTCACGTCAAAAACTATTATTGGTAGTTTAAAGTGTTGCAAATTCACATTACAAATCATATTTTAATAGCAGAAAAAGAAAGGCCGTACTTGCCACGTCTGCCCAGCCTTGTCCAAACACAACGTCGTCTTTTCTTTTTGCCAAGGCAGCGCGTTTGTTCTTGCTGAGCATCTTCCGTGTCTCCCACTTCGGGGTTCCTCCTCTTCCACTTCTTTTTGACGTTGCAGTTCCAGTAACAGAAGTCCGTGTGAGCAGCAGTGTTGGTCAAGTTACTTTGAAAAAGTAATTAGTTACTGATTACTGGTTACGGAACCAAAAATGTAATCCTGTTACTTTACTGATTACTTATTTTCAAAAGTAATTAGTTACTTTACTTAGTTACTTTTCAAAAACATGATGCACAACCTGAATACACTTTACTGGAACAATATAAAACAATAGAACTTTCAGTTTAATTCTATTCTTTGTGCATATTCCACCATATAAAATTAAATGACAATAAGTAAATGAAACGGTCTATTTTTAAACTTGTTTTTATTATTTTCAGTCTTAAATGTATGCACATTGCGTCAGGCAAAATACAGCTCTCTCTGACTTGAACTACAATATAACCTGCGACAAGCTTCTTCAATTCAGCTGCACTAAGTCCCGTTGGTCTTCCATCTAGTTTCACCTGTTTAGCAGCAGAGGGGCCACCGGCAGTTCTCCTGCTGGAGTCTGACGAGGCAGCCGGCGCTGCAGCCCCAGTGGGGGACGAGGAATCCGGGGGTCTCGCATCGAGCTTTCCTCCCTCACAGACTTTACAGTGGACGAGAATGTTTTTATCACTTTTGACCGAGTCAAACTCAAAATAATGTCTGTAATTCCAGGCGTTAAACGCCGCATGCTCCTGCTCTCTCTCGCACTCCATGTCGTCTCTGGTTTACCACTGAAGCCTGAATTATGGTTCTGCGTTAAATCGATGCAGAGCCAGATGCCGTAGGGTACACAGCGACGCGGACATACGGTGCGTGTCCCCGCGTACCCTACGCCGTAGGCTCTGCGTTGGTGTAACGCGGAACCACAAATAGGCCTTGACTTTGCGCCGCTCATACGTCGCAAAGTCATGAGATATTTTCACAAAACAAATACTGCATTTAGTAACGCAGCCTTCTTTCAGAAAAGTAAAGGTAATCTAATTACTGTTTTTGCAATTGTAATCCCTTACTTTACTTGTTACTTGAAAAAAGTAATCGCGTTACTTCTAACGCGTTACTGCCCATCACTGGTGAGCAGAAGGGTTGCATCCGAGCATCGGGTCGTAGTGTGAGACCATAAATCGTGAACTCAGCGATCTAGTCGTGCAGTTTGAGATGGGGCTGAATCAAACGATTTAAAATATGGCACAGTGTCTGCCCAGCTTTAGACGAGAGTCAAAAGGCCTCAGTTGTTACAGATACTTATTTGGAGGACTTCTGCTCGGCTTGGCCATTGGCAAACATGCCTGGAACCGTCTACCAGCCTTAACCACACACATACACATGAAAGGATGTTTTATCAAAAAGGACTGCATTTCTTTCTCTACAAAAAGCAGAAGTAGATTTTCAGCTTCCTCGTTGTGTGCAGTGGTAGAGATAGAGAACAGGACTGACATGATGAAAAACATTCTATTTTAAGTTTATGTACATTTTAACTTCTGAAATGTGTGACAAATGTCATTGTGTGTTTCTTTTTTTTCTCATGTTAGCCTTTAAAGTAGAGACTTTGTTCTTTTTTTTTTTACTGATTAGGTAAAGGATTAATGAGTAAAAATGTGCTACAAAGAAAAAGTTGCAGATGAGGCTGTTTGTTGTATTCCCTGAAGCAACACAAAAAAGCCATCACAAAGAGCAAAACCAGAGAAGAAGTAATTGAGAAGGGAAAGCAATGGCTTTAAAAGAACATAATGATCAGAAAAATGAAAGGACAGTAAAAGCGGAATGGAGAACCCAAATTAAAGTTTCATAAAGGGAACATTTTCTGAGAGTGTTTGATGGAGGAAAGAGGGATTTTTGCTGCTGGGCTGTTAAATAGTACAATTGTCCTCTGGAAGATGTCAAATGAAAACGTGGGACCAGTAAACCAGGGGGGGAGGGGTTTACAAGGGCCACCATCACCATCACCATCACCTCTGTTTTCTTCTCGTTGAAGTTTAAAAAATTCAAGGCCATCCAGGCTTTGAAGTCTTCAAAACAAGCCAGAAGTGGTGTGAGGGGGAAGGCATATTTCTTTTTCAGCAGCACATATATCTGACTGTCGTCAGCATAGAAGTGGAAAGAGAGGCCATGCTTTCTCAGGATGGAGCCTACTGCCAGTAAATACAGAGAGAAGAGCAGGGGCCCTAAGATCCACCCCTGTGGAACCCCATACGGCAGCGGAGCAGAGCTGGATTTCGACAATATATAAATATATATATATATATATATATATATATATATATATATATATATATATATATATATATATATATATATATATACATATATATATATATATATATATATATATATATATATATATATATATATATATATATATATATATATATATATATATATATATACATGTATATATATATATATATATATATATATATATATATATATATATATATGTGTGTATATATATATATGTATATATATATATACATATATATATATATATATATATATATATATACGTATATCATATACATATATATATATATATATATATATATATATATATATATATATATATATATATATATATATATATATATATATATACGTATATCATAATAATAATGAATTTAACTTGTAATGCACTTTACATTCAATGAATCTCAAAGTGCTACACTTAGACCATTATTCATTCATACACATTCTCACCGGTGGTGGTAGCTACGTTTGTAGCCACTGACGGACTGCCAAACAGCCCCTCCGACCCCCACCAAATAATCACACATTCAAACACATTCACACGGGGCAAGGTGGGTAAGGTGTCTTGCCCAAGGACACTACAACAGCAACTGGGACAGTATGTACGTACGTACAAACATTTCCTTATGCCATTCAAATTAGCTAAAAACATACAAACATTTCCTCCAGTGTTTCCAGAAACAGGAGGAGAACCTTGTATGTATATATATATATATATATATATATATATATATATATATATATATATATATATATATATATATATATATGTGCAATGGCCACTCACTGTGAAAGTTCACTCTCAATGCCTGATTCATTATCCTGAAAGAGTGATAGAGGAGTGAAGAGAGGAAAGAAAAACCCAGACACCCTTCTCCCTACGTCCCTGTCCTCATCTTTTTCATCACACAGATCTCTTCCAAGCAGGCGCTCTGAGCGCAGAGTGCCAGTGCAGAAGGCTTTTATTGAGATTGAGTCTGCCGCTTACGAGGAATGATTCAGGGGAGGCAGTCTCTGTCTAACGGACGGACAGTTCAATCTCAGCTGCTTTACCTGCATCTCAGCAAGACACTAACCTTACATATACAGAGTTTGATGTGGAAATACATGGCTCTCAACCAAATCTGAAAAGATTAAGGAGTCTCTGTGAGGTCTTGTTAAGGAATTGATAATATGTCCTTTGGCTTTATTGTAGTTCAGTAACTAGCCACATCGGACATACATATGATGAACCAGGAAAGAGTCCTCACCACTGTCCCTCCTCTGTGGTCTCAGCTGAGCATGTGTCCAGGGTGAGATGTCTGTAATGAGTGGACAATCACCTCACTCCATCACCTGCTCTCCTCCACCTCTCTGTCCTTGCTGTGCATTTGTCTATGTTTCCCTTTCTAACCATGCCATTAATTGAGTCGATACAATTTACTTCCCATCTCCTCAGCATCTTTCTCTTCCTCTTCAGTATGTCTTTTTTACCCTCTTTACATTCATTTGGCCATCAGCTGAGAAAGAGTTAGAGTGACCGTTTACAGCCATCCTGGATCTCTCAGTGCCGAGGTCTTGTCACTGTGAGAGCTGTTACAGTCTCCTCCCAGAAACCTTGGCATAGTGAGGCAAACGTCCTCCCTTTGCACACTCAAACATGCATGGCCCACTTTCCTGGGTCTTGTAATACATCCTTTAACCCTTGTGCTGTCTACGGGTCAAGGAAGGAGGAAGGAAGAAAGAAAAGAAGGAAGGAAGGGAGAAAAGAAGGGAGAAAGGAAGGAAGGAAGGAAGGAAGGAAGGAAGGAAGGAAGGAAGGAAGGAAGGAAGGAAGGAAGGAAGGAAGGAAGGAAGGAAGGAAGGAAGGAAGGAAGGAAGGGAGAAAAGAAGGAAGGGAGAAAAGAAGGAAGGGAGAAAAGAAGGAAGAGGAAAGAAGGGAGGAAGGAAGGAAGGGAGGAAAGAAGGGAGAAAATAAGGAAGGAAGGAAAGGAAGGGAGAAAATAAGGAAGGACGGAAAGAAGGAAAAAATGGAGAAAAGTGGAAGGAAGGGGAAAAAGAAGGAAGGAAGGAAAGAAGGAAGGAAGGGAAAAAAGAAGGAAGGAAGGAAGGAAGGAAGGAAGGGATTTTGACCCAAAGACAGCACCAGGGTTAATGGTGTAGACATCAGCTTGCTATGACAGCAGGTACACATGCAAACAAAGTGCATCCACTCTGGTGTGCTTGGTATCACATGAATAGCTTTGGCGTAAATTGCATTTAGTCAGCGTGAGAGAGAGATATGTGAGAAAGAAAGACAGCGACTGAAGAGGTAGGTAGGGCCATGTAGTAAAGAGAGTAATTGTGTGAGTGAGCAGTGACCCTCAAGGAGTAAAGGAAGTGGGAGGAGAAAGGGGAGGGGAGATGAAATGAAAGAGAAGGGAGGAAATAGGAAAGGAAGGACAGCAAATTGAAAATTTTATGACAGCCGAATCCATCATGACTAAAAATCTCTCCTCTGCATCCTCTTTGGGAGCAAGTACTTGATCGTGTAAGGTAATTTGTGCATATGTGTGTATGTACACTTGTGAGTGGCAGAGATATAGACTGCAGCAGTGGCAATGACATAGTAATCCACTGGAACTGAGCATTTGGCTGGAGATGAGCTCCCTGTAGCTGTTAAGGGAGATTGAGATGGACTAAAAGTGCTCTACAGACGCTAGCCTTTCTACTCCAACCAGCATTATCAACAACACATTTAATACGAAGGTGAAATACACCCCCATTGTAACAGCCTTGCCATCACCATCTTGGATCAAGTTGCACAGAGCACTGAGGGAATATTAGGTGGTACTATAATACTCAACACAGTCACTTTGACAATAAGAAAGAGCAGTACATTTGTACCCAACCTGATCTCACAAAAATCCGTGAAATGCCCACGACCTTTCACCACTATTTTCCGTGGCACCAACACGGAAATGGTAAAATTCCGTGTGAGCACCACGGATATTGTACTATGTGAAGTCAATGGGCTCCGTTGTCGTGATATATACACAGATTATTACATTATTATTATGTACCGTATTTTCGCGACCATTCGGCGCACCGTGTGGAAAGACGCACCCTCATTTTTGTGTGTCATTTTTAGATTTAAAACATACATATGGCGCACCGACCCAAAAGGCGCAGTCTACAGACGCGGAGCTGCACACACGCGTGCCGCAAAACACGCCCGCCGCAAAACACACACACCCGCTGCAGAACGCACACACATGCAGAACGCACACACAAGCACACAAGCGCTTATTTAAAAAATAGAGCGGGAGCAAAACCTCTGTTTCTGCATTAAAGAGCTCCGCTAATTCAGCTGCGCCAGTCCGAATTTCCTCGGTGTCAGTCACTTTCTGCACAACAGTAAATAAACTTTTCATACCCCGTTGTGCGGATCCTCCACCGCGCAGAGCCCGTCTCTCCAGCGGGGTGGAGCAGCGCGCGTCACAGCGGCTTTAACCGGGAATGTGACCTGTTCCGACCGGCCGGGACCGAAGCCACCCACCTGTATGGGAGCAGGGGCTCCCGGGGAAAGACCAGCGGCATTTCAGCTGGATCTGCCCCGGGGATGGTGCGCCCTGGCCCTGCAAACCCACGGCGGGAGCCTGGCGGCTCCTGAGCGCATCCTCTGCATCTCGGTTACCGGAGATCAAACCGACAGATTTGCCTGAAAATCTTGCAGGGTGAAGTTGATCCGACCTGGGACAGACCCCTGAAATCCCTGCTCCTAAAGCGGGTGGGAACCAGGAGAATTTGATCTGATCCCGCTTTGGGAACCTGGAAGTCGGGATGCAGCAGCGTGCGTCACACGCGCTGCAGAACACAGAACACACACGCACGTGTGCTTATTTAAAAAATAAAGCGGGAGCAAAACTTAGTTTGATTGTACTTTATTTCACTTTACCGTACACATCAAGCAAATCCTTCAAACTCTTCATCTTCTGTATCTGCATTAAACAGTGCTGCTAATTCAGCTGTGCCAGTCCCATATTCCTCGCTTTCAGAGTCAGTTTCTGTGTCGACACGATCGTGCGGCCCCTCTGAAATGCCGGCTTTTGCAAACGCCCGAACAACAGTCCCAGCAGATATATTAGCCCACGCATCAACAATCCATGTGGAAACTGTGGCATAACTGGCCCGGCGCTGCCGTCCGCTCTTTTAACATGTTTTTAACACTGTTTTAGCAGGGTTTTAATGGTGTTTTGATGATTTTTTAACAGTATTTTGACGGCGAGTATTTATCCGTGTTTTCTAGTATTTAACGTAAGTTCGAGTATTTGACCATGTTGTTTGCTGGTGCTCACACGGAATTATAACATTTCCGAGTTGGTGCCACGGAAAATAGTGGTGAAAGGTCGTGGGCATTTCACGGATTTTTGTGAGATCAGGTTATTTGTACCAATAGGGCTCATATTTACAAAACCAACTAAATGTACACGTTTGCAAATTATAAAAAGAGCAAAAATATTTATGTGAGAAGTAGAACTCCAACTGCACTTATCTGCAAACACAAGCAAAACCAGCTATTTTAATTATGAACCAAACATTTCCACCAGGAGCAACACAAATCCACGGAGAACCGCAGAAAAGCAGATGATTTAATTACCAGAAACTTGTAATTCCATCATTAATTTTCGAAATGAATGAATACATTTATAGATATATTTCACATGTTTGATGTCTGTAACAGTTGATATGATAACATTGGTGTAACGTTAACTGTTCATATAACCAGGCCAGAGACAACAAAGAGGACATTCAGTCACAAAAATGATCTATGAACCAAAGGTTAAATAAAAGCTGATGAAGAGTGAGCTAACCATGCCAGCAACCGCTGTACGGAATCTGGACCAACACTGATTCTTCCTCTGTTTTTAGAGATGTTTTTCCAGAGGAATGTCCCGATGGATTTTCCTAGACGCAGTCGGCCAGTGTGGCACATGTTAGTTTCAGGTGGCATGACTCGTGGATATTGACAGTTTGTTCTCTAACATATTGTGCTAAAGACCGCAGTAATACTCGAGAGCTTTGGCTTATTTGTTTTACCAGAAGGACATTTGAATTTGAATATAATAATTTATCAGTCACTAGCCATCAGCTGGACAGGCATCAAGAGTCTTCCCAAAACGTATGTAAAATTAAAAAGACCTGTTCAGCTCTCTGTTCTGGATCCGTCTTAGATTACTTTCTCTGTCCTTTATCTGTGTTTTTTAACCCTTGTGCTGTCTTCAGGTCAAGGGAGGAAGGGAAGAAGGGAGGAAAGAAACGAAGGAAGGAAAGAAGGAAAGAAGGAATAAAGAAAAGAAGGGAGGAAGGAAGAAAAGAAGGAAGGAAGGAAGGAAGGAAGGAAGGAAGGAAGGAAGGAAGGAAGGAAGGAAGGAAGGAAGGAAGGAAGGAAGGAAGGAAGGAAGGGAGAAAAGAAGGAAGGAACGGAGAAAAGAAGGAAGGAAGGGAGGAAGGAAGGAAGGAAGGGAGGAAGGAAGGAAGGGAGGGAGAAAAGAAGGAATGGAGAAAAGAAGGAAGGAAGGAAAGAAGGAAGGAAGGGAGGGAGAAAAGAAGGAAGGAAGGAAAGAAAGGAGGAAGGAAGAGAGAAAAGAAGGAAGGAAGGGAGGAAAGAAGGAATGGAGGGAAAAAGGAAGGAAGGGAGGAAAGAAAGAAGGAAGGAATGAGGAAAAGAAGGAAAGAAGGGAGGAAAGCAGGAAGGAAGGGAGGAAGGGAGAAAAGAAGGAAGGAAGGAAGGAAGGAAAGAAGGAAGGAAGGGAGGGAGAAAAGAAGGAATGGAGAAAAGAAGGAAGGAAGGAAAGAAAGAAGGAAGGAAGAGAGAAAAGAAGGAAGGAAGGAAAGAGGGGAGGAAAGAAGGAAGGAAGGGAGAAAAGAAGGAAGGAATGGAGAAAAGAAGGAAATAAGGGAGGAAAGAAGGAAGGAAGGGAAAAAAAGGAAGGAAGGGAGGAAAGAAGGAAGGAATGGGGAAAAGAAGGAAAGAAGGGAGGAAAGCAGGAAGGAAGGGAGAAAAGAAGGAAGGAAGGAAAGAAGGGAGGAAAGAAGGAAGGGAGGAAGGGAGAAAAGAAGGAAGGATGGAAAGAAGGGAGGAAAGAAGGAAGGAAGGGAGAAAAGAAGGAAGGAAGGAAAGAAGGGAGAAGGAAGGAGAGAGCAGGAGGAAAGAAGGAACAGGAGAATGAGGTGATTTTGACCCAAAGACAGTAAAGGGTTAAGGTGCTTCCGTGGGTGTGTATTCTGAATGTTAGTCTTTGGACCGTACGGATGTGTCAGATGTTTCACTGGTTAGTCCTTTGTTTGTTTGTGTGTGGGTTGTTGTTGCTTTGTTTTTTGTTTTAGTTTATTTTCTCTCGTGTTATCTGGTGTAGTTTCCTGTTATTCTCCCGTGTCATTACGGCTTTACTTCACACATCCTATCTTGACTTTGATTAATACAGGACTTTGATTATTTCTTGTACCTGTTGGTCTCCTGCCCTGCAGTCCTCCAAACAGCATCCCTGACAGAAACTGTCAGCAGGCTCCAGGAAACACCTCATGCCGCCCACGTACCATGATCCGTTCCCCAGTGAGTCTGGTATGCTAACACGTTAGCCTTTGTGTTGTGCGTCATCATTGTGGAGCAGTCGCATCCACATTTCACCAAATGTTTAAGAGGACTTGAGTTAATAGAGTTAAGTCGAATTGACTTAACCTCTCGATTTATCCTTCTTACTCATGTTGTCATACCATCTCAGATTAACCCCTTCCCCCCAACGGGGGGAAGTGATGTCAGGGTATTTTCTTTCAACTGTTTCTCAAACAAGAAGCCCTAAAGCCAATATGTCAAAACTCCAAGTACGTTTCGTCAACAAAGTATTTGATTTATAACAGCTTAAAAATACACATGCAAAAAGATGGCGCCGCCAACATGAGCAACACCCGCAACAAAACACAACAGAACGCAAGATCATTTTCTCCACCCCAACGTAGTGGGTATCATATGAAACTACAAAAGCTTCACTTTCAGATGATGCCGAACATAATCTTTTCTGGGCCGACCACTTCAAGCCAAAATTCACATTTCACAGCCCGCACATCAGATCATCATGTTCATCACACGCTACGTCAACAAATCCCAAAACTATTCAGACCAAAAGCAGTATATTTTTCTTACCCTTTCGTTGTCATTTTCAGTCTATCCACACCTTTCTTTGACCAGAATTCACGATTTAATCCTTCATAGTAGTGAAACTGCTTCACCCACCGTCATCTCATATCCTGCCGGTCGCGGCCATTTTGTTGACTCCTCGTGGCTTTTGGAAATTGGAAAGTTTGTTGACATTCTACATGTCGAGAGCTTTCAAACAAGATGTTACACTTGAACAAGACATCCATCAGGCCTCTCCCGTTGAGCGTAAACTCTGGAGCGTGGCAGCCATCTTGGATCAGTGACGCACAGTTGCACAGCACATAGAGTGACACTAGGGGTGTAACAATATATCGTGCCACGAAATTATGCGATACAAAAACGTCATGATACGTGTCGTGGAGGTAACAAACTGTATCGCGATATTGGGTTATCAATATTAATCTATTGTGTTGACTAGTAACGTGCAGTGTATTGGTGCCGACCGCGCCTCGACCCCCGGACCAAAAACGTGGTACAGTCGTAGTAAAGGAGTTGCTGAATCCAGTCAGTAGTGTCTTTATAATTATATGCATTGCCATCATGGTGTTCTACACTGTGCAATCCAAACAGAAATTAGACGAGAATAAAGATTTCATTTTTTTTCTTTGGTTTATCACAATTTGCTCAGGCATGTGAACATTCACAATTTTTCTGACACTGTAAATGTATGGTATGAGGTCTTAGCTATCCATTGATACCAAGATTAGACATATTGTCCTTATAATTGTGGAGATATTGTTGATTTAATTGGGATAGGCCTGTTCAGGCGAAATTCACCTCCAAAATCCCTAGGGGTGAACAGGTTAATGCTCGTATAACCACAACACAAGTGAGTAACGGCACTCGTGTTCTTCTGTTACGGCTTTGTGACTTTGTATAAGCAAGAAACTAAAAGCTCTGACGATGCCGACTTTTACTAAATCAATTGCATGGACCTTTTTGCCTTTCTTGCGTTAGACAGTATTGCTTGGAGAAACACAGGTTCACTACCTTTTCGCAGAAATAAACCATTCTCCTTGCCGAGGGTCACAATTTCGCACCTCGACAACCACCAGAAGCAGTTGCAGTTTCTGCTGCCGTGCACCTGACGAGGGTGTGAAACGGAGAGAGAGCGTCTGTGTTTCCACATTTGCACATCTATATGAACTCAGAGTTTTGGAGAAACACTTTGTGTGCCATTTTGGATTTGTGTTGTAGTTTTTTTCTGTTCTTCTCATCCTCGGATTCTTTTTCTCCTTCTAGCAGTCTTAGAGGAAAGGATCTGTTAGTATCGCTCTCGGAGGTAAAGGTAATTAGGAGTGGCGGGATCTCTGGAGTCGTCTGTGGTTTACCTTCTTCTGTTCTCTCTCAGTGCTCCCTTCATCGCCCCCAACCGTTGCTTCAAATCCAAAAATATACATCCTAACATCACAATAGCTCTCCTATTTACTTTTTCCATTCTCACTCTCCGTCTGACTCACTTTCCTCCATCACATATTTTCATTAATAATGTTGTCACTTTTATAACTAAAGCATGTATTCTGCTACCGAGCTGTATTTTATAACAACAACTTCTCTGCAACTTTCTATTTCATATTTGTGTTTCAATAATGGTCATATTGAACTTTTCCAACAGCATTTGAATGAGAACAGGTCTTGATGACCGAGACAGTTTGTATTGCGAACATATCTGATACCACACTATCAAACCCAGTGACGGAGCGCGGGTCTCAGTCCAGAGGGGGCGGAGCATTCTCCATGGGCCTTATGATAGTCATTTTAACGTTCAACAACACCTCATCCTACCCATCAAACAACATTTATTCTCACTTTTATTGAGCCAAGCCTATAGGCCTATGCTGCAGAAAGCAGAGTAAAGTCACAAACTTGTTCAGAAGAACACACACACACACACACACACACACACACACACACACACGCACACGCACACACGCACACACACACACACACACACACACACACACACACACACACACACACACACACACACACACACACACACACACAGGCCTGACAGCTGTCAATCACATGGCACGGACTGACTCAGTTCCATCTTTGATTCAGCTTAAATACAAAAAACATAACTGGTCTAAAATTACACAATCTATTTAGATAGATATAGACACAGTGGTCTATAACATCATTTCTGATTCTAGAACAGAGAATAGACTCTAGTCTAGTTCTATAACAGAGAATAGACTCTAGTCTAGTTCTATAACAGAGAATAGACTCTAGTCTAGTTCTATAACAGAGAATAGACTCTAGTCTTGTTGACAACAACACAAAGCTCATTCAAATAGGCAGGTGGTCCAGGCTACACAACATTCTGGTAAATACATTATTTAAGAAGGTGACACTGACTCACCAATGGCTGTCGACTCTTCCATAACCCAAAATAATCCAGGTAACGTGGAAAACAGGGTAACATTCAAAACTTTGTACATGCTTAGTCCTCTTTTAAAGTTTAGGGCTCGTCTCCTTCATGGCACCAAATTTGCCGAGTCGTCAAATTGGCTGTAACTGTTAAGGCTGATTTATGGTTCCGCGTTACACCAACGCAGAGCCTACGCCGTAGGGTACGCGGCGACGTGCCGCGTAACCTACGGCGTACCCTACGGCGTAGGCTCTGCATCGATTTAACGCGGAACCATAATTCAGGCTTTACAGCCAATCAGCGTTGGCTCACGGCCCTGATACGTTCAGGACAGTTGTAAAGTAAGAATTAGTCTACACTGGCCGCACAATGCACATTTTATCATTATTATAGCCTACAATTTACGATTATATATGAACGTATCACACAAAACGGGGCCCTATCATTGGGCCTATGAGCTTGTGGGCCCTGTGGCGACCGCCCCCCTAACCCCCCTCTGGCTCCACTACAGATTAAACCATTTCAATGTGATTCATTACCAGTGTGGCTGGGTCTAATTAGTTTGTACTTACTCACCAAAGACATCCATTATGTCACTGCCAGCCAGCAGAACAGGGGACCCTGTAATAATGCTAAACCCAGTTTTTATTTGCAGACTTGTAGCTCTTATTATGGGCATGCCAAGTAGTGGCATGACCATATTGCAATCGTCCAGAATGGCCAAAAGGGCAATGTTGCTAGCATTTTGCTAACAAGCTAAAGTCGCAAAAGTCCCACTGCGCACCAGCGGGTGTAGAGCATGACCCCGCTCGGATGTGGAAAAAAAAAATCCCCAAAAACTAAAACACGGCCGGAAAAACAAGGAAAAACATGAAAATGAAGGCGATATATTAGTATCTAGAAAAGGTTTCCCTTTTCTTTTTATTATTATTCTTATTCCGCACTTTTTTTCGTCCGTTAATGCGGCCCGAACCGGAACGTGCACCCATGCATGGCATACATCGTTGGATGCGTCTCCATCATGCCTCGATGGGCATTACTTTTCTCCGTAATAGGGGTTACCGTGGCAACGCTAGTTGCCAAAAAGCAAAAAAAAAGGCGAAAATTCCCGCGCTTCTTGCTCGGCCGAACTTTATCGTAGAGACATCGTTCAAACTTTCAAACACTCAGCCCGATTGTCCCTAACCGACCGTACAACCTCATTATGCCAAGTATTACAGTTTTTGTGATATTGACCTTTCATTTTTTTTTTTTTTTCCGTCTGACTTTGGACGCTTGTTGCTAGGCAACAGGTTATCGTAGAGACATGGTACAAATGTTTCCCGACTCGGCACGCTGTGGACTTCAACATACTGAAATTTCATGAATCTGGGATTTAAGGAAATTTTATGTCAAAATCCAGGCCACATGGCCCCATTCATTCGGATGGAGTTTTTTACCATGGTGAAAAAAAAACCTATCCGTTAACATAGCCTGAACCGGAATCTGCACCCATGCATGGCATACATCGTTGGATGCGTCTCCATCGTTCCTCGATGGGCATTACTTTTCTCAGTAAAAAGTGTTACCGTGGCAACGCTAGACGACAAAAAGCAAAAAAAAAGGCGAAAATTCGGACGCTTATTGCTCGGCCGAACTTTATCGTAGAGACATCGTTGAAACTTTCAAACACTCTGCCCGATCGGCACTAACGGACCCTACAACCTCATTATGCTAATTACTACAGTTTTTGCGATATTGACCTTTCATTTTTTTTTTAAATTTCTGTTTGAATTTGGACGCTTGTTGCTAGGCAACAGGTTATCGTAGAGACATCGTACAAATGTCCCCTGACTCGACACGGTGTGGCCGTCAACATATTCAAATTTCATGAAGCTGGGATTTAAGGAAATTTTATATCAGAATCCGGGCCAAATGGCCCCATTCATTCTGATGGGGTTTTGTACCATGGTGAAAAAAAAAACCTATCCGTTAACGTAGCCTGAACCGGAACATGCACCCATGCACGGCACACATCGTTAGATGCGTCTCCATCTTGCCTCAATGGGCATTACTATTCTCAGTCAAAAGCGTTACCGTGGCAACGCTAGATGCCAAAAAGCGCGCCCCATTAATAACTATTGGGAGCACAGGAATGAATGAAATACAAGCGTAAAAACACCTCAAGCTGACATAGAACCACCCTAAACACAACCACTACAGCCCCAAACCAAAGCAGCGAGAGAGGACGAATGGGCGGTAGGGCATGCCCATATCAAAATTTCCAGAAATTTTCTAGTTAGGGCCCGAGCACTTGCAGTGCGAAGGCCCTATTGTATCTGTAGGAATTATTCTTCTTCTTCTTCTTCTTATTGTTCTGACAAAAGGAAGGCCTTTTTGCCCCCCTAAACGTGCCCAAAAAGTCACCAAATTTTGCATGCAAGTCAGGCCTGGCGAAAAATTTGATATTTAATGGTTTACATTAATGGGCGTGGCAAAATGGCTCAACAGCGCCCCCCGGAAAACTTTGTGCCTCAAGCCCCACAATGCGGTTTGTCGTACATGCACGAAAATCGGTACACACCTGTATCATGGCCCAACTTAAAGAAAAGTCTCTGGGCGTCATGTCGAGAAGCCGAACAGGAAGTCGGCCATTTTGAATTAATCGTGTCATTTTGGCGAAATTTATGCCTTCCTTCGGCAGTTAATACGGCCCGAACCGTAACGTGCACCCAGGTGTGTTATACATCAAAATGTGCGTCTCCATCCTCCGACACCACGCATTACTTTTCTCTTTCAAAAGCGTTACCGTGGCGACGCTAGACGCCGAAAAGCGCGCCCACCCTTCATCTGATTGGTTCAGACAGAAAAAACTTTGCGCCTCAAGCCCCTCAATACGGTTTGACGTACATGAACGAAAATCGCTACACACCTGTATCATGTCGCAACTTAAAGAAAAGTCTCTTGGCGCCACGGCCGAAACCGAACAGGAAGTCGGCCATTTTGAACATTCTGAATTAATCGCGTAATTTTGGAGCAATATATGCCATTCATTCGAGAATTAATACGGCCCGAACCGTATCGTGAACCCAGATGTGTTATACATCAAAATGTGCGTCTCCATCCTGCGACTACACGCATTACTTTTCTCTTTCAAAAGTGTTACCGTGGCGACGCTAGACGCCAACAAGCGCACCCCCCCTTCATCTGATTGGTCCATATTTGATAGTTCCCCAAAAGGCACCAAATTTGGCACGCAAGCCAGGACTGGCGAAAAATTTGATATTTAATGGTTTGCATTAATGGGCGTGGCAAAATGGCTCAACAGCGCCACCCGGGAAACTTTGTGCCTCAAGCCCCACAATACGGTTTGACGTACATGCACGAAAATCGCTATACACCTGTATCATGGCACAGCTTAAAGAAAAGTCTCTTGGAGCCATGGCCGAAACCGAACAGGAAGTCGGCCATTTTGAAATCTGATTGGTCCATATTTGATAGTTCTCCAAAAGTCACCAAATTTTGCATGCAAGACAGACTTGGCGATAAATTTGATATTTCATAGTTTGCATTAATGGGCGTGGCCTAACGGCTCAACAGCGCCCCCTAGAATACTTTTCTCTGCCATAACTTTTGAATGGTTTGACATAGGAAGTTGTGGGTGGTGTCATGGGACTCTGTATGGAGTCCTTGAGCTTCGTTGGCCTGAATTAGCCCCGCCCCTTCTTCTGATTGGTTGTCCCTTTTTTCTGCTATAACTTTTGAATGGTTTGACATAGGAAGTCGTGGGTGGTGTCATGGGACTCTGTAATGAGTTCTTAAGCTTCATTGGCCTTAATTAGCCCCGCCCCTTCTTCTGATTGGTTGTCCCGATTTTCTGCTATATCTTTGGAATGGTTTGACATAGAGATTCGTGGCTGGTGTCATCAGATTCTTTATGGAGTCCTTGACCTTCATTGGCCTGAATTAGCCCCGCCCCTTCTTCTGATTGGTTGTCCCTTTTTTCTGCTATAACTTTTGAATGGTTTGACATAGGAAGTCGTGGGTGGTGTCATGGGACTCTGTAATGAGTTCTTAAGCTTCGTTGGCCTTAATTAGCCCCGCCCCTTCTTCTGATTGGTTGTCCCGATTTTCTGCTATAACTTTGGAATGGTTTGATATAGAGAGTCGTGGGTGGTGTCATCAGATTCTTTATGGAGTCCTTGACCTTCATTGGCCTGAATTAGCCCCGCCCCTTCTTCTGATTGGTTGTCCCTTTTTTCTGCTATAACTTTTGAATGGTTTGACATAGGAAGTTGTGGGTGATGTCATGGGACTCTGTAATGAGTTCTTAAGCTTCGTTGGCCTTACTTAGCCCCGCCCCTTCTTCTGATTGGTTGTCCCGACTTTCTGCTATAACTTTGGAATGGTTTGACATAGAGAGTCGTGGGTGGTGTCATCAGATTCTGTATGGAGTCCTTGACCTTCATTGGCCTGAATTAGCCCCGCCCCTTCTTCTGATTGGTTGTCCCTTATTTCTGCTATAACTTTTGAATGGTTTGACATAGGAAGTCGTGGGTGGTGTCATTTCTGATATGCTAATGGAGGGCGGTGGCCCTGAGTGCGAGGGCCCGTTCATCGCTGCTTGCAGCTTTAATTAATCTTATTATTTTAAAGACTTCTTTTTGTGTTTACATCCAAATGACTGAAAAGGAGCTTTTTCCTGCCGGACTTAAATCCCAAAGCACCAAAGAAGACCCACCCCTCCCATCTCCTTCCCTGTTTTCTCCTCTGTATCCTGCTTTCAAGGATTTTGTGTCAATTAAGGATCAAAGTTGGAAGTGTTGCACAGCAGGGCAAAGCAGCGCCTGAATCGCTGGCCAACAACGGCTCCAACGGAGCAGAAAGTGGATGCCAGACACACTGCTCAGATAACAGACCGTCAGCTGGATATCTGGACGATGAACTGTCCTGATCCCCGGCCAGCGCATTGCTACCATTTACTTAGACAAATGGAGCTTTGAATTCACAGCCGGTCAGTTAGAATATTTAGACTTCTGGCCTAAAAAGGTCAATCTAATATTCACCTGCGACATTCCCAGTTTTATTCTCATTCCCATTTCATGTATTTCAGATGTTAACAAGACCTAAGTGACCCTAAAAAAGTCCATGAAGATCATCCAACACCAAACTGTCTTAAAGGTGCAAACTTAAAAAAACACATTATTCCCTTTTTTCAAAAGTTGACACAGTTTACTCTGTTTATCTGTGACATGTAACAGCCAAAATACCACAGATATACAGTAACTGGTTTTACAGCTTTGCTTATTTTTAGTGTCTCAGCAGCATATTAATTAACAGAATCGAGAAATTAGAATAATATACATATGTACTCATGGATAACTGAAAAAAGAAAAATATGGGTCATCATTTACCAAAAGGTATGGTGGCGTTTCCTCCATGGTCCCTCTGTGCTACTCCTTTTAAAAAAAAATAACTACATTTTAATTATTATGATGTTGTGTGTATGTGGGGGGGTTTGGGTCCTGTTTTAACTTTTTAAATTGTACATTTGTTTAACATGTAAAGCACTTTGTGCTACATATATCTATGAAAAGTGCTTTATAAATGAAGTTTGATTGATTGATTGGTCGGTCGGTCGGTCGGTCGGTCGATTGATTGATTGAGTCTGGGGTCCGGGGCCCTCTGTTAAGGGCTGTCCGGTCTCTGTATGATCGGAGCAGGAGTTTGGTTCTCATTGCCGGCAGTAGATCAGACTTGTTCCCGGTGCATGTTGGACTCCGGCAGGGCTGCCCTTTGTCACCGGTTCATAATTTTTATGGACAGGATTTCTACATGGACAGGGTTTTGAACATAATTGTTGCAAATTAACCCCGCCCCTTCTTCTGATTGGTCAATATTTGATTTGTTCCTATTTTCTGGCATAACTTTTGAATGGTTTGACATAGAGAGTCGTGGGTGGTGTCATCAGACTCGGTATTGAGTACTTGACCTTCATTGGCATGAATTAGCCCCGCTCCTTCTTCTGATTGGTCGATATTTGATAGATCCTATTTTCTGCCATAACTTTTAAATGGTATGGCATACAAAGTCGTGGGTGGTGTCATCAGACTCGTACTTGAACACAATTGCTGGTCGTGGCTGGTTTCATCCGCTAAATGTCCAGGCGTGAAGAATCTACATGCAAGTCATACAAGCTTCCACTGCAGCCTGAATGTGCACAAGGGTGCGAGGGCCCGTTCATCGCTGCTTGCAGCTTTAATTAGGATTTATTTTTTTACTGGTGAAATTTATACTGGAGCACTGCATATCAATAGTGGGGCAGGTGCCCCAGTAAAAGATGTCTGGCAACGCTGGTGGTCGGAATTGACATATTTCAGTGTTGTAGTCCAATAATTGTTTTGTAACTGAAGGCGCACTCACCCGAAACAACAGCGGGTGGTTGTTGAGCCTCTCACTCTGCCTGTGTGCTTTTAACGGAATCAGTGTCATCTCTCTTTCTCTCTCTTTTTCCACGTGGCTGCCTGTTTCTAGCTGTGGTGGGAGCGTGCTGTTTTATTAAATATATATTCCCATTGATATCCTGGCATTTATTTAAGCCCAACCAAAATATGGGTTAGCCCCACTGTAGTTGAACCAGAAAAAAATCGGATTGGCTATTTGCACCAGGGTACAAATATCAGCCCCCACCAGCTGAGCTCTTCACACCCTGTTGACATGTGGAAACAAATGTGTTGCATGTGCACCAACGTGTCTGCAACAGAAGGTGCTTTTTCACTTGCCCATGCGCATGTGCAGCACTCTAAAATTGGAACCATGTCAAACAATAGAGCCAGGCAAACGTCTGCTCTCACACTTTCATATGAACAAGTTTTGCTCTTATGTCATTGTAAGATATTTTGAAGAGATTAAATTAAGTTTATCAAAAGTGGTGTGAATACCTGTCAATCACTGTTGAGCTGATGGATTTTTTTTTTATAAATCATTTTTTTCTAATAATACATGGGTGCAAATAGAATATATTGATATTGGTAGCAGGGTGTAAACAGCCTACGCATCAGTACTTGCTCCCGGGTGTAAATAGCCTAAGGCAAAAAGTACTCGCCGTTACAGTGTACAGTGCAGAATGATAGTGTCGGTCAATTATTAAAACAAGACAAAACAATTGTTTTATATAAATAATACTCCTGCTATTAATTTCGACAGGCTGCAGTGTGCAATTAATTTCAGTGCAAAACATTAGATCTAAAGCGATTTAAAATATAGCAATTTGATGATGATGATGGAGTCAGAGTAGATATATCTTACAGTAGATGTAACTGTTCTCGAGAGAAAATTTTGTTTTGTGTTGCATTTACAGTACTGCAGATTAGGAGAATCGAAGTACATGTACTGTATGTTGAATTTTTAATAAATAAATGTAACACCTGGACTTTGGAGGAACATCGGTCGTTGGGCAAGGCTGGCTTTAAATTAGAACGCAAAACAGGGATGAGCAAACCATTATCCACTAAGACTAACACATGCCTTTACTTTCTGATGCCCAAACCTTCCAGAATTAATGAGGCACTTTGAAGAAAGCGAAATGAAATGGCAGCGAGCAGTGTAATTCTATGCATGAGTTCCGTTTACCGCCTCACTCTGTGTGATATGTGTTTGGGTGTGAAAGTGAGGCTTCTGATTTGACTTCTGATAAATCTTCCTCTCCTGCTGCATCAGAATGTATTACTGAGCCAACAGCCTGGGCCAAATCCATTTTTATCTGAGTGCAATTGATGTCACTCCAACTTCTCACAAAAGTGCTTCTGCCAAGGCGCCAGATGTGAAGTTTTTCCTCGTTGTGTTTGTGCGTGAGAACCTGTGCGTTGAGCGTATTCGTGTAGGTGTCAACGTGTGCGCATATGAGGTGAAAGGGTGTATCGATTTCCTCAAGATGGCTTCTGGAAGGAATAGGATGACTGCCCAGAGCTGTCTTCAAAAAAAATAATCACACTGAACTGTAGTCCACACAAACACACACACACACCACACACACACACACACACACACACACACACACACAGATCCTGTTATGACAGTCCTTTTTGGCACAGCTTAACCTTAATTTCATAACTGCACAGAGAGTCAGCGAATCACAGATTTGACAAGGTGATTTTTTTCCTGCCAGAGAGCTGCACAAGCTGCACAAGCTGCACCAGCTGCACAAGCTGCACAAGCTGCACCAGCTGCACAAGCTGCACAAGCTGCACAAGCTGCACCCGCTGAACCAGCTGCACAAGCTTCAGCCTGCAGGCAGACAGAGTGGTCGCCTGTGATGATATCATCGTACAGCACACTGGCTTCCTCCATCCACCCTTACATTGGCCACGGTTACATGATGTTTTTTTTAATTTGGAATTAAATATTCCGAATTAAATGATTCAGAATTAAACTATTTTCCTTCGAGTTTACATGGAAATAGTAATTCTGAATTGAGGTTTACATGGAAAACACGTTTGATCGGCTTTATCCAATTCCTCTACAAGTCTGGGGGTTGGGAAGGTTCTGATTGGACAGGGGGGCGGACCGGAAGTTACGTCTACCGGAAGAAAAACAAACAAGCCGCTACAACTTTGACAAGCTCACAATTTTTCAATTCAATTCAATTCAATTTTATTTATATAGCGTCTAATACAACAGAGTTGTCTCTAGACGCTTTACAGAGACCCATACCCAGAACATGACCCCCGAGCAGTTATTACATAAACAATGGCAGGTAAAAACTCCCCTAGTGGGAGAAAAACCTTAAGCCAAACAGTGGCAAGGAAAAACTCCCCTTTAGGAGGGAAGAAACCTTGAGCAGGACCAGGCTCATCAGGGGGGACCCTCCTGCCGAGGGCCAGACTGGTGGGTCAGGGACGGCAACAGCACAGCAGGCAGGTGGAAGCAGCAACGGGATGACCGGGGGTGGGGACCGCAGGCCAGCACACAGCTCCCGAAGCTCCGGCCCAATCAGCAAGTCCCAGGTTGGGGTGCAGGGTCAGGAAAAGACTTGTGCTCCGTAATGCAAGCTACAAGCCACCCACGGCCACCTGCAGGAAAAAAGAGAGAAAAGGGAGGAGAAGGGGGGGCCAGCAACGGGATGACCAGGGGTGGGGACCGCAGGCCAGCACGCAGCTCCCGAAGCTCCGGCCCAATCAGCAAGTCCCAGGTTGGGGTGCAGGGTCGGGGAAAGACTTGTGCTCCGTAATGCAAGCTACAAGCCACCCACGACCACCTGCAGGTTCCGGTGTCCGGCAAAGGATGCTGCAACATGGACAAAAGAGAGAAAAGGGAGGAGAAGGGGGGGCCAGCACAAGAAACCACAGGAGCGACTCTGACACACTAAAGTTTACACTACCTAGAGATTTACCAACACCAGCTAGAGGTTTACTAAACACTAACTATAGGCTTTACTAAACAGAAATGTTTTAAGTTTAGTTTTAAAGGTGGAGGTGGTGTCAGCCCCTTAACCCAGATTGGAAGTTGGTTCCATAGTAGTGGCGCCTGATAGCAGAACGCCCGCCCTCCAAATCTACATTTAGATACTCTAGGAACTACAAGTAAACCTGCACTCTGAGAACGGAGAGCTCTGACAGGAACATAAGGCACTATCAGGTCTTGCAAATAATGCGGAGCTAAGCCGTTTTGGGCTTTATACGCAAGTAATACAATTTTAAATTGGATTCTGAATTTTACGGGTAACCAATGGAGCGACGCTAACACTGGAGAGACGTGGTCTCTCCTGCTAATTCCTGTCAGTACTCGTGCTGCTGCATTTTGGATCAGCTGGAGCCTATTCAGCAAATTACTTGGACATCCTGCTAACAACACATTACAGTAATCTAGTCTAGAAGATACAAACGCATGAACTAGTTTTTCTGCATCACTCTGTGAGAGTTTTTGAATTTTGATGTTTCCTGACATCTGTTCTTTTAATTATTTCCAGGTCCTCCAAGCTATTTATGAAATAAATGATTTCTGCTCTTGACCAGCGTTTACTGCGTGCTGCCATCTTGAAACTTTGTTTGAAAAACCAGCCCAGCGCGGAATATAAGCGTCATGGAGACAGACGGGCGAGGGAACGAGCAGAAAGAAAGACCGGAATTAATTTAAAGAGGAATGAGTCGGTGCGTCCGAAATGCCATACTAAAAAGTATATACTCGCAGGCGGTGGGTTGCCTCCTTCCTACCTCTCCCCTCTTGCTGGTGGTTGGGGTTGCTGGTGGCCTGGGTTCCGGTTTCTTCCTGGTCGGCCCCTGGTCTCGCGGGTGGCGGGGTGGCGGGGTTAACCTAAGGCAGGAGAAGCAAAACATTCTCACAACACAATCAAATTCAAGTCTTATGAAACTGCAAGCATTCCTAAACATCTCTACAATAACCCCTGCTCACAACCACACACAGCGGACTTACCTAAAATTTCGGTATGACGTCAACCATTCTCTGGTACTGCAATTCACAGACTTTCGACAACAACCCAGCAATAATCATTTGGGATTTTGTAAACGGACCCCTTACCTCTAAATAATTTGGATAGAAGTCACTGGTGTGTTGTTGGTCTGGAAAGAGGAGTTTCCATCGAAGGTCTATTGTCATCCGGGTCACACCACCAAATTGTTGAAGAATATTATCAAATCCGTTCAGAAGTCTGCTGTGGTGTAGTGAGTTTTATTCAGTAAGCCGGCGGTGAGCAGACCGACACAGAGCGTGTCTGGGTTGGTGTGCTGACCCAGAGTGGTTGGAATCATGACTTTTTGTACAGTAAGTTAAAAGTACAAAAGGCAAGAATCAACAAGTCAAGTGAGAGACAAAAACTATTTATAGTCAGATGTGATCTGTGGCCAAATGAGTTGGTATTAACATATCAGTCAGTCAGGAACTTCATCATATGGCATTCCCGTGGTTCAAGTCTTTGTTGAAGCTAGTTCCAAGGTGTCGCCACTGCAGGGGGTAGGAAGCTGGAGTTTCAGGTCAGCCACGGTGTCACAATGCCTCATCAACGCCAATAAACATAATATGTTTGATATGATGTGTATTACTTTGTATAGTTTGGAGCTTTGATACAGAGAGGAAATATGAGAAAAGAGATAGTTGTATTTGAATATCTGAAGCAATATTTGTATCGTTTTAGAGATTCAAATACGACCAATAAAAGGCTTCTTTTAGTGATGCAATGAGGCTAAAAACAACTTATTCACCGACACACCATATGTCTGCACGTAATTAAGTTGTTAAATAATGTTTGCAGTGCTGTGAAATGAAAATACATATCAATGAATCATCAACGACGTTGACCAGGCAGAACATTTATATTTTGAGGGGGTGTAATAGGCAAGGGAAGGAAAGGCAAGTTTATTTATATATTTATATAGCCCAATTCAACAACAAGGAAGAAATGGCAATTGGAGTAGCAGCAACACAAAGATATCCAGTGGTTCATGCCAGCCCACACATCTATTATATATATATATATATATATATATATATATATATATATATATATATATATATATATATATATATATATATATATAGTCTGCAGCCAAGCATGGCTTCTTTTTCTTCTTCTGCCCAGCTGTATATTGTTTTTTTCCCTGCAGTGGCAGCTCCTGCTTCTCCTGTAACAACTTCCACTCACTGTGCCAACTCAACCAGCAGAGTAGCTGCAAACGGAGTGCATCATCATACGCAGCGTTTAAACTCAGACAACCATTTCTGTAGATTGTCAGTCCACACATGGGTGGGCCGTCCACCTCACAGCCATAGAGGGGACATCACAGTTCCATAAAGGCTACCAACTCCACTGGCTGCACCCAAATCATCTCCAATACTGCCTCTACTTAGCGGTGGGTATTGGGAAGGACCTCACGATACGATACGCATCACGATACTTGAGCCACGATACGATACACATTGCGATATCCCGATTATTATATTCTACATAGTTCACCGAAAATTTTTTAAATGCATTACACATCTTAAAATCAAAGTTGTATATATGTACATCAGATGATAGTGATGGATCTTAAAATCCGAGTTGCACGTTCATCAGATTATAGTGACAATTCATGGGACAAACTGAGTCAAAACAATGTTTTATTATAACTATACAAGCTAAAGTTACAACATATTTGTATATGTTTTTCATATTATTTACATCATATGAAATTAACATTAAATTTAGTATGAGGTTGCTTTAATTATGTGGCAAATGATAATAAACACAAGAAAGATGGGTACTACCAAGGACAGGCACAGTAATCAGTCAGTATAGATATAAATCCATAAATAAATAAACCTCTGTCCATTATTTTTCATTTTTTAAGGACAGGCAATTGTGTTATATAAAAAAAAAATTATAAAATGAAATAAAACGTGAAATAAAACCTGAGCTCAGTGCAGGGCCCTCCCAGGGTTGGTAGAGAGTGTCAATGCCCAGGACTGTCACTTAGGTAGGAGCACTGGGTGATATAATGGGAAAAAAATCGGGGATAAAAAATATTTAAAAAAAAAAAAATATATAAAAAAAAAAATAAAAAAAAATAGATATTAAAATTTTGAATATCTATATTGAATCGGCTGGAAAAGTATCGCAATATATTGCCATATCGATATTTTTGCCCACCCCTACCTCTACTGCACAGATTCAAGTCATACGAGGGACACAAACAAACAAAAAAGAAGAAGAAGAAGAAGCTGGAAGAGTTCTCCCTCAGTGCAACCTGAGCAAAAACTCGGTTATGTGTCTTGGAAATGCTGGTGAGCACTAAGCCAGCTCCACGGCACACATCTCTTCTGACGGGGCCATCTGCTCATCCTTGTGTGGAGAGAAAACAAGCCACAAAATAATACCAGGTTGATTCAAGATCTAAATGTCTCACAGGTTTGTGCATAGTTCAATAGATTATTACTTATGTGCACTTGTGTGCAATAGGATCTTTTTGGGGTCATTTCAGTCAACACGAGAACCAATTAGTTTCATAAGTTAGACACCTTTAGTGCAGCTTGGATGAGAAGAGCGCATTGCATAAAATAGTGGTCCCCAAACTACGGCCCGTGGGCCGCCCACGGCCCGCCTGCACAATACCAGAGACGGAAAAAAAAAAAAAATGCTACCACGACCTCACTTTGCCCCAGAAAGTTTTTTACCTTTTTGGCCACCCATTACCCCAGTCGAATTCATGCCCGCACAATAATAGAGATGCATTGATTTTGTGTCGTGTCCCGTCCCGCAAGAGAAATGTCCTGGACAAATCTATCTGATTTAATGTTAACATGATCATTGTGGAGCTTGATGGATAATTGACAGTTCATAGGTCACCTGACTAAAATTTCCTGTGCGTCTCTCTTCCAAGATGCTCCACAGACACTAAACGAAGTTTCTCCAAATATCTGACTGGCCTCGCACTGTCTTTGTTTTACAAAGACCTTGTTTAAGGTTCTGTTCCACATCATTGATTTCCATCTGGTCGCTAGACTACATCCTGATCCCACAGTGTTTTTTTTAGCCGCCCACAGCAAAGTTCAAACCACCCTCTCCCACCAGATTTGCATTGGGTCCCAATCCCAACGCAGCCCTCTACTCCAGTCACAGAGCGTGAACGTGACCCCGCCAGAACGGAATAATGGCAAAAAGGTTGGGTAAGAGAAAAATTGATTCAGAATGCAGGGTAGTTAACCCGCAGTGGACACACGGTTATTATTTGTTCAATGCAAAGAAAAGGCTGTTTGTCTCGTCTATGGATTATAAGGAAAGAACACAAGAACCTTTAGAGACATTTGAGATTCTGCTCTGACAAGTGAAGCTGAACTTTTACCAAGGATTGTGCACGGCCCAACACAACTTTCTTTCTTTGAAGAACCAAGGGAGGGTTATTTGATTTTTATTGATTTCATAAATTAACCTATATATTTTTTGCGTTATTTTATTCTGTGAAGAACCCAGAGAAGGTTATTGGATCTTAGAAAGGGTTATTAATATTTGGATATGTGTGGAGCGCTGGAGTGTCAGCATGTTTTCTGGAAAACAATAAATGATTACATTTAGGCACCCCTGCGATTGTCACACTTTTTCCATTAGACGCTGACCCTGGCCCATCCGAGAAGGGAAAAGTTATGTGGCCCTCACTGGAAAATGTTTGAGGACTCCTGGTATAAAAGATAACTGTCAGTCCCATTTATCAGAGGCCCATATAAAAGTGGCTATTAAGTAAAAAAAAGCAAAGAAAAGTTACTCAGCAAGTTGGAAGAGTGAGTTTTTCAGTGGAATGATGTGGTATTGCTGGTAGGATTGCATGTTTTGTATGTGCAGGCGCGACATCCAGTATCACTCACTCAAACAGCTCTTGATTTAAATCCTTGACCCTTGATTCCACGCAACTTCTGTAACAATTCAGTGACCAAGTGTAAATGAGTGGAAGAGAGAAGAGCACGTAACCACCTTAAAGGAGCATGAGGCTCCTTTTAAGAAATGAGACTCTCTAGCGCCACCCTTCACCACGACGGCCATCGGGGGTACTGCAGCCAACAGTGAAGCCGGCACGGGAGAACGGGGAGAACGCACATGCAGCGTCATGTGACGTCACATCCGCAGGACAGCGCGGGAAATTCCGGCCCGGAATTGCAGCACATTTTGTGCTAAAAAATTTTTTTACTAAAATGAGACATTTTAACTAGAAATAAGACAAATATTCTTGTTAAGATTGTGAGTTTTTGCAGTGATCCATGTTACTTATCCTGTGAAGGACAGAGTCATATTGATAAGTTCAGAAAAGTGTTTTTTATTGTTGTGTTTTGATGTATTTGATGTAAGCCCAGTGGATATTTAAAGCTTACAGAAGGCTGCATTTAACTGCTGCTATGTCATTCCTGCAGTATTTCTGCAGCTGTTTTGGTCACTGCTATTATTTGTAATATATTATATTATTTGTAATCAGCAAAAATGATCTGTCCCCATATGATCAAATCCACCATCCCCCCTGATTTTATTTTACAACTGGAGTACTGCCAGCATCAATAAGGAAGCAGGCATGTAGCAGATAGCTGCAGGGGTTACATGGCTGGATTCTGCTAACACCAACAGGAAGAAGCGTCAACCAGCTGGGACATTTAGCTTCACTGCTGGTGGCAGTAATTGACTTCCTTTGGCCTCGTAGAGTGGCCTACTACTGTTGGCAGAAAGTAAGGTTCAGGATGAAAATGTGATGCTTGGGATTTGCTGCCAAAACTGCTGTGGGGTTTCCAACATGGCTGACGTCTTACCAGTTTATCAAATGTGCTGCAAAAAAAAAAAAAAAGATACTAAGGGAACACTAAATCCTCACCGTATAACATTAGGTCTGTGATACCTGCAAAATGAATCTGTTCAGTCATGAAGCGTAATACTACTACTACTTTATTTATTTATTTATTAATTTATATATTTATCTTATTTATAAGAGAGGCGCCAGTGGCCGGTTGGAGTGGGAAGAGATGGACAGGCTCAGAGAATCAATGACTGATTATAACAACCTTTTCAGTAAAGTAGGACGTAAACTTTTCTGCAGACCATCCAGTGGTTGAGCGGGTGGTGGAGAGAGAAGAGAGTTGAACGCCATGAACAGCCTTTAACCTGGATGTGAAAAATGAAAGTTTTTGTCAGTACTCAGACAGGTCAGTGTGCTCTTTGGATTTGCGCCACTTTCTTTCTGCTGCTCTAAGTCCAGCTCTGTGGTCCCTCAGAACCTCTGTGAGCCGGAGACTGTTAAGCAAAAGTACTGGTGGGAGCACTTTTGACAGACATGATAAAACTCATTTTTCAGCTCATGGTAGGGTGGAAACATCAACCCTTTTTATCAAAATCTTTACTTTATGAATTATGTAATCTTTTTCTTTTAAAGGAGCTTGAGGCAGGATTGAGGCAGGATTTTTGAAAAGAATTTGTATACGTTTTAAGTTTTCTAGTAATAATGTCAGATGAAGCGTTCCAAACCCAAAAGAATGTTTCCTCTAGTGTATCTCTCCTTTGCCTTGAACAGGCTGTGTGCTGCAAAATGTGCTGCAATTCGGGCCCAAATTTCCTGCGCTGTCCTGTGGATGTGACGTCACATGACGCTGCATGTACGTTCTCCCCGTTCTCCTGTGCCAACTTCACTGTTGGTTGCAGTACCCCCGACTGCCGTCGTGGTGAAGGGTGGCGCTAGAGAGTCTCATTTCTTAAAAGGAGCCTCATGCTCCTTTAAAAGAAGTAGATTTTTAAAATGGCAGTGGTGGAACATTGATCACCTGCTGGTTCCATATCTCTCTCTTATCTGGTATTTAAGACTGCGGATACAACAGTGTGTTGGAGTGACCTCACTGTACATTTAGGCCACACCAATCACTGGACATGGGAATGTTCCCCTCCTGAAAAGAGAGCAGGTGCTGATGAAAGCCCGATAAAACAGTTCAATGATCTATTGGCTGCAGCTCCTGCGGTGTTGACTCGTAAAAGAAGATAAGCGGCCTCCCTTAGTTATGAGAAGTCTGAACAAGCTCCAGCCGCTCAAAAGCACCGCTTCACTCAGTCAGAGGAATTTCTTCATTTTCATGGTCATATGTTTATATATATTAAAAAAAGAGTTGTTCCCAACCTGTCCTGTGCATGGCCCTGACAGACCTTGCAACCCCCCCATGGCAGGTTAGGAGTGGTGGAACATTGTGTCATACTTTTTGCTTGTCTAAATGCACCATAATTGAGTTTTTTAGTTATTTTTTGTTGTTTTTCCAGCATCACTTTTGATTTAGTTTGAAAGGATTGTGACGGAGCAGAGTGCAGCAGACCGACCCTGCCATCACATTTATCTTTGTCCCATACGGGTCAGGTCTGGATCGTTTGCACACAGTATTATCATCATATTGGCTGAGTGATTGCACTTTTATTAGAATGGAATTATTGTTGTTATTGTTGTTTTTTTATTTTTCTCTTGACATCCTTTTGTTTTTTTCTGTTATTGTAACCCTGTAATTTTGTTTGTTTGTTTGTTTATGTATTTGAGCACATTGAGTCCATGCTCGTCGTGTGAAATGTGCTTTATAAATACATTTGCCTTGCTGTGCTTAACTGTGTGCTTAAAGCCTCTTTAACCTCACTGTGCTTAAAGCAGCACTATGTAACTTTTCCACCTTAAGCTAGTATTTCATCATCATCATTGTGATGGTACATCAACTTCCAACAGGTTTAATGAACCTCTGTCATGGTCTGAGGGGTCTGTATCGCCTTCACTGGCACTATGTAACTTTGAGGAGCATGGTAGGAACCCTGCCACACTAAAAAACTACACATTTTTACGGCTTTGACTGCTTTACGGCATACGTCACTTCCCCCTCCTTCCCCATTCGTAGTGGAGACCAAAGCTGGGCGGGGCGTGGAGCGCAGAGCTCAGCAGAAGCTGGTGTCATGGCCCAAGCAGCGGAAAAACACAAGAAAATAAAAGTTTTATCGGAGGAGGTGAAAAAAGAAAGTGGGAGAGTAACAAGCTAAATGCCCGGACAAGAATAAACATTGGCCCGGCGTTCACTCGCTGGCGTGAGCTGAAAGACGAGGAGGGATGTCCCACAAGAGAGACACAATTGTGATACAAATGTAAATGTAGAGTTCTATGTTCAATAAGAATCAACATTAGAATGTTTTCACATATTCGTCTTGGGTTCTAGTATTTTTCCTGAGAATGTAAAATTGTGCAGGGCTGATCTGCAAAATATAAGGAACGGGCATTCAGTTATTCACAGGTTATAAAGTATTTTTTTATGTTGTCAGTAAGTATGTTGGACTACTAATTTATGACGAAATCCCTCTAAGAAATGTGACAGGAAAAAGGTGCAGTAGAAACGCTGAAACAGGACGGGGGGGCGGGGGTGACTTTACTAATAAAACCAAGTTGAACTTAGTGATTTTCAACATCGTCATATTATATTGTTTATCCAAAAATAGATACATTACCTCTTCACTATCCATCCTGCACCGACCGCTGAAAACAGAAAAGTAGTTTTGAAAGTCCGTCCCGTCTTATTTCATTCACTATCAAAACAAATGCAGTGACGGGGACAGGAGTTTTCCGGCAGTACGTGCTGGTGCTCATGGGAAATGTAGTTCTTTCTGGTAAAGCACTACCGCTTTTGTCCAAAGGAGCCGCCAAACTCAACAAAAGCTGAAAGTTACATTGTGCTGCTTTAAGATGGAGGGAAGTAGAGGTGCTCAATAGGCATCTATGCTTGTTGACATGTTTATTTATACGTTTTTATTCAGAAAAATCCAGAAGTCATTGATTCTTTTGTAGTAGGGGGAGTTTGAATATTATATACAGACAGATAGATAGATAGATAGATAGATAGATAGATAGATAGATAGATAGATAGATAGATAGATAGATAGATAGATAGATAGATAGATAGATAGATAGATAGATAGATAGATAGATAGATAGATAGATAGATCACATGTGGGTATGGGATCTTTGAGGTCAATATGCAAAGAAAAATATGGAAAAAATATTTATGATGTATTTTTATAGTGTTGATGGTTTTCAGTCCACATCTAGTAAAACTGCAGAGAAGTGATGGGATGAGTAATGTTTCTGTAGTATAAACAGTTTGTTTTCTTCCATTTCCCTGGGTAATTTCACAAGAATATGATGAATAACTCTGAGGTTCATGCAACCGTTGCACCAACAAGTGGGAGGGGGGGCAAATATGCATGCCCACACACAACACGATGTTGTGCAACTCAAGGTAGCTTGGCTGTCCAGTTATCAAGGCTAATGATAATTCTATTAAAGAATTATTAATAATTAATAAAGTTGACTATTTATCAAATTGTATTATCAAAAATGATAATTCTCGTAGGGGCACCACCGCCGGGGCCTTACTTCCGGTGGGATTCGATAACTAACAGCAGAAAATCAGTCTCATTATGATTTGAATTATCCTGCAGAACAGCAAATCCTACAGAATAACAGTGAAGGCGTGATATCCGAACACTAGGCTCTGCTTAAACAAATCAATTTGTGACCAAATCTTGCATGAAATAACACAACCACTCATAAAGAAATCAATCAGAATTTATTTACATACGGGTGTCAAAAGATGATAAACGCAACACCCAAATAAACCTGATGGCAGAAATGGCTTAAGTATCCATAAAACAATTAATTAACTAGAAAAACAACAATCAATAAAATGAAACATAAACGTTAAATGCATGGAATGAAAAAAAGAAGAAATCAAGCGATAATAACGAAGATACAGAACATCTACAGTTCAACGGGGTTCCTGTGGTCTTTTAAAGATGGACGCGCCCTCTGGCCACGTGCAATTAGAACTGATGGTGATCCCGGTGTTAAACCGTGATCAACTGCAGAAAACAGCGCCTTAAAACATGAATGACTAGCAGAAAGTAGTGACTACAAATTAATGAAAACAGTCCTTATAATGATGGTGGCGTAATCTCAGCTCTGAACACAGATTTAGCTCTGTAACACTCCCAGTTAAACTCATACACCCAGGTCTCAAAACCTCACGCCTCCTCGGGTCTCCGGGTGCCGATCAGGGGTTCCTGCTGGGTCTTTGGTCGGAGTCCGATCCCAGAGAGTCCTCCCGCCTCTCCCGCTCCTCCTCCTGACTCTGGAATCACGAGAGGACGGGGGTACAGCTGAAGCAGCCGGCGCTCCAGCCTCGGTCCGGAGGCTATCACGTCGTCTCGGGGGCGCGCGGGGCCAGTCTACTTCTTCTGAGTGCTGGTGCCCGTCGGCCTGAGCGCGTGGCCCCGGGACGGGCAGCGGGATGCGTCTCGGTTCTGCGCGGGGCAGGCTGTCCACAGGTCCTTTCAGGTGAAGTTTAAGAGCAGAGAGAGAGAAGTTAGGAAAGAGGAACGGGTCTCACCCTGGGCCGGGGACGAGCTTCGAAGCGGCTTCCCCCCCCTTTCCAGCTCCCAGGGACCGGGGACACGTGAAGCAGGACTCTGGATGAAAAGTTGAGACCGAGAGCTGATGGGGGCGGCTCCGTGCACCGCGGCTTCAACGGGCTGCAGGTCCAACGGAGCGGCCCGATGGGGCCTTACACCTCCCCCCAGCCGGGGGGAGAAAGGGAGATGGGATCTTGGCCCAGAGCCAAACGATCCAGCTCGGATGAGAGGGTGATCGGAAGAGAGTTTAAAAGAAGCAGCGGCAGGGGTTTTGATCCTACGCGCGCTGCAGTGACGTCATCGGTGCCTCATTGCGATTGGATGCGCGCGCTTTCAGGCGCCGCCCCATCCCGCAAGGCATGCTGGGATTGTGGTTCATGGCACGGTCGCCATTTTATGAGGCACATTAAAGCCAGTTCCAGGCTGGGGGGGTTGCTGGTAGGTTTTGTGTCTGTCCAAAGAGGCCTGGTTTTAGGGCTCCGCTGCTTCCCGACCCCTGCTTAGGTGTCATAAAACCCCAAGGAAGTCTGTTTTCCCTGGCAGAAACCCTGCTGGGTCCTTGTTTTGATCTCCGGCCATGCAGTGGGGTCGTAAACGGACTATCTCGACCCAGGCCGAGATAACCAGGAGTTAGCAGCAAGGGGTCGCAGGACTTCAGGAAGAAGGGGCAAAGTTTGGTTTTACAGGTCCTCAAAATCACAAAATATTCATACATTTATAAGTCCAGATTTCACATGGGCGACGCACAACAACGATGCACACATAAATTCAAAGTTACACACATCAAGATGTTTCAAATTCATCTTTTAGAAGATATGCATAAAAGTGTGTATTAGAGCCACAATTGCACGCTTTAATGATCAAGCAATGAAGTCTGCAGCTGGTCAAGAAGAGTTATGTCAAATAACTCAGGTTTTTCATTCAGAAACATTTTTGGTGGTGTTTGCAGACAGAGGACGAAACGCTGTTGAAGGAAAGATCATGCTGACTGTTAAATAATATTTTACAATGCATGTCACATGCCCATGAGCTGGAGTTTATGCAACATTTGGTGCACATGACCACGTTGGAATTATTTCTTCTCTACCAATTATTCATTTCTGGAGTCAATGCTGTACAGAAAAAAGGCCTCCTGATGTTTGTTTTAAATAGACTTTGTCTGTCACTGAACCCAAGAGCGCAGTGAGGAAAGACCAGCACTTTTGAACCATTACCATGATCTCCGGAGCAAGCTGCTCATCTATTAGATGGGTTTGTGCATATCATTGGCAAATATGTCCCAAATTCTACCCTAACCCTTTTACCAATTGCATTTGCTAACAAACACACAATAGAGAGAGACAAAGCCAACTGTAGCATCATCAAACCAAGAAACACATTTGTTTTTCAAATGGGAAGAAGAAAAAATAGTCCTCATGATTGAAAGAACCCCAACTTTCAAAGAGAAGTTGTCCTTTTTAGATCTGTTAAATTGGACTCCTTTTTAGGTATATTTATATTGTTTAGATTCAATTAACTTTGTTCAGCCGCCTTGAGCTCAGCTAATTAATTAATAGCAATTTGTTTTTACAAATGGTGAATAGCTGAAGTGAGAAAAAAACGGACCATGCCTCTCACAGCAACAGTACGGGCCTCACAGCTCCGCACAAGTTTTCAACTTTTCCTCAGCATACTTTTGCATTTCACAGCCTCAAGAAGCTGGTGGTAAGGTGTTTTAAAGCCAGTCAAATGCAGCAGAGTTCTCATATATCTCTCATGCTGGAGAAATTGTGCAGTGATGTTCAATATTTCATCTCACAAAGACACAGACGTACAAACACATATACCTCTTTGGGGCTCAGGTGATGTCAGGAAGCTCTCAGCCCAGTAAGTGCACTGGAGGATGAAATGATATACATACAGATTAAGCATACATGCATGCTTGCACGCACACATGCATGCTTGCACGCACACATGCATGCACACCTGCACACATGCATGCACACCTGCACACATCGTTTGATGCTTTTTGTGTTTAGCGCACACATGCATGGGTGTTTCTAGGGCTGGGGCCACACGGACATTGGTTCCCTGAGTGCCCTTTTCGTCTCATTTGTCTGTCCTTTGTCCAAGAATGACTATCAGAATATAGGTGGATGCAATTCCAAACAGTTTGTAGCAGAAATGAATCAAGTAGGAATGTCCACCGTCAGCACATCTTACATGAGAGAAGGTTTTAAACACAGCTGCTGTCAAAGGTGGATTGGAGGTTGGAGCCAGGGTGGTGGCAGTAGTGACAAACGCTGTTGTCCAGTTTTACAGCGGTTTTGCCTCCTCTGTTGGCAACTCAAGTCCCTCAGGAAGGCTTCAACATCATGTGGTAGTCTGCTTGTTTGAGCATGTTTGTCTGGTCGTGACTTTTTCATTCTAGAAATTTAAAAACAATTAAAGCTGCAAGCAGTGATGAACGGCCCTCCACCCTTGTGCACGTTCAGGCTGCAGTGGAAGCTTGTATGACTTGATGTAGATTCTTCAGGCCTGGACATTTAGTGGATGACACCACCCACGACTCTCTATATCAAACCATTCAAGTTATGGCAGAAAGTAGGAACTATAAGATATTGACCAATCAGATGAATTTCGTCGGAAGAAAAACAAGGATAAAAACAAAAACTCCTACAGATACAATAGGGCCTTCGCACTGTCAGTGCTCGGGCCCTAAAAATAAGTGGATAAGTGGTGTAAAATGACTAGAGTAGAATGATTTCTAAACTAAACGTCTCATATCTTGTTCAAATCTTGTCTAAAAACCTCTGAATTGCTAACCCACAGCCTCCAGAGCGTGTAACGTCCATGTATGAGTATACATGTATACATGTATGAGCCTGTCGGCGCATGCTCATGGTTTATTTTGAAAATTCACCCAATTCTCTATGCCATTCTGACTTCCTGTCAGCTTTATCTACAGAAATTGGCGCAGTCTGCATGCGCTCGGGCTTCCTACTAGACTAAAGTAGAGCGTACAACGGTCGTTTCTGGGACGCTGATGGACCACTCTACGGTGCATGATGTGCGACCGCTCATTGACTAGGATGGTGCCGATTTGAAGCGGCTGGCGTGGCGTTGACATTCCATGTCAAGGGTTTGTGGAAACTGTCAGTAATTAATTTATAAACAAAAGGATATTTACTGAACAGCTCTCACTCAGCTAAGTTCTGACAAACATTGAATTAAGAAGCAGCTGCTCATTAGAAGTTAACAGGAACTTGTGTTTAGGCATAGATCATATTTTTGCTGTCACTTATAGACTGCCAGCTGATTCATATACAATTTGCGCTGCGTGTGTTTGAAAGGGTTTTGTCTAAGCACAGTAAAAATAAATGTACTACTAGTATGGAGTTTGGCTGTTTTGCTTTTTTTTATATACATGCACCTGATAAAAGGTATATGCAGCTTTCCAAAAAGGAGTTGCATGCAAGTATTTTCCAATTGTTTGTTGCCCCTCTGTGAGAACTGTGGCTCCTTAATGTTCGCTTTACTTCCAGCATAGGGGCAAATAATTAAAGAGTTATTTATCCAGATGACAACTGTATAAGAGACACATTGGGCCAAATCCACAAAAGGATTGCGCGGCTTTTGCGGCCGCTAAACCGGTGCAAATGAGACAAAAAGAGAGCGTCTAATTCACAAAGCACCCGCAAAGGGCGAATTGCTCCACAAACTGCGCTGCCAAGCAAATAGTGGCAGTCTGCGCCGGTGCCATTTGCATGCATGTAAATTAGGTAATATTCATACATTCGGCGCAAAATTGCCCCCTTTCTATGCAAATAAGCCTCATCGCAAAAAGCGCCTAATTCACAAAGGCCAGCGCTATTTGCCACACGCAAACATAGTGGAGCAAATACCATCTTTCAGAAGCGTGTATTAGACTGCGCGCAAACTCAGCTCATAAAAGTAACAGGACGGAGTTCAGGATTCATCCATACATAAGGGGCTGCTTTATTACAAACAATTCCACCACATAAACATATAAATCTAGAATGTGTGTGTTTAACAGCTGACCTGTAGGTGTGTGTAGCAAAACAAAGAACATGAATTACCATTAGATCCTGATCTGATCCCGATCCGGTGTTAATGAAGTGACCGGTGCTGTGCCTTGTGCGTAAATGCGCACAGCCTCTTAACATTTTACATTTCATTAGCTTATGTCATACAGACACTGAGGTCTTTTGATGTGTGTGTGGAGATGATGGCTATGTTCTACCACACGATGGTGGCCAGTGCACTTTTTGCTGCTGTGTGTTGGGGGGGCAGCCTTGCAATCAAAAACACCAGGCGACTGAACAAACTGGTCAAAAAAAGCGGGCTCAGTGTTGGGCAGGAGTCTGGACCCGCTAAGATCTGTGATGGAGACGGGCACACTGGAGAAGCAGGAGCAGCTGCAGCGGCCGGCTCCGCAGCCTCCGCTCACTGCGCTGCAGAACGGAGCGGTTCAGGAGATCCTTGCGTCCCCGCAGCAATAAGACTGTTTAACTCGTTCTGAACTCAGTTTCACACACTCACCTCTGCCACAACTGGACTATATTTTAGTTTGCACTTTACATGATATTTGTTTAAAAACCTTATATGTTTATTTTAATATTATGAATGTGCTTTTATTGTCTGAATGGAAGTGTGGTTGATTTTTATGTTTATGTTTTGATGAGCTGCTGGACGGTTCTATCTATCTATCTATCTATCTATCTATCTATCTATCTATCTATCTATCTATCTATCTATCTATCTATCTATCTATCTATCTATCTATCTATCTATCTATCTATCTATCTATCTATTTTGTGAATAGGACCTTAAAGCAGGGCAAATTGCGGGCGCTAATGCAGCGCAATTCCCAGCGCTATTTGCAGGCGCAATCTGTTCTTTGTGGATTTACCCCATTGTATTTAAGGGTTTTGCACCATCACCAATCCTTCCCTCAGTTCTAGTTGATGACCTTGTTAACAGTTTCAGTTCCAATGTTATGACGGTTATTGATTCTATCGCCCCAATTAAGACCAAAGTTCTGTCGGGGAGGAAAAAGTCACCCTGGAGAAACGCCACACTGGTTAAAGCACAGAGAAGGATATGTAGACAAGCAGAACGCAGTTGGCGAAAAAACAAACTCCAGGTATATTACAACATTTATAAAGAGAGTCTTCACAACTATAACCAAAAACTGAAGAATGCAAGGCAATCATATTTTTCAGGGATTATCAATAGAAACAGTAAAATGCTCTGTGGTAGACAGACTGACAAATCCCAGCCTCAATCCCCCCCCTGAACTGCTGTCTGAAAAGGCATGCAATGACTTTGCTGCCTTTTTCACAAACAAAATATTACAGATAAGACAAGCAATGTGCAGCTCTGGCTCAGGAATTATAACACTTTGTGTCTTCCCATCCTCTAGTCAATCTGGGACATTTTACCCTCTTAGATTATTCAACCCTAAAGGAAACGGTTTGAAAATTAAAGCCCACAACATGATGTCTTGATATTCTGCCCTCAAACTTTCCTAAAACAGTTTTTAACTGCATAGCTCCGGATGTACTGCAGATAATAAATACTTCCCCAGGCCTTGAAAACTGTAGTAATAAAACCTCTTCTGAAAAAATCTAATCTGGATGCTACAACACTTAGGGCCCGATTTACTAAGATCCTAAATAAAGAGTACTAAATTGCGTGTGCACTGAAAAAGTTTGCGCGTGCTGTTGTTGCGTGGTTTGCGGGTGATCAACTAAGATTGTGTGCGCAATTGATAACAGGTGCAAACTGCAGTATTTAAATGAGGTGTTGCGTGTCTTACGGTTTGCGAGCGGATGTTGTCAATGTAACAATTTATAAACTTGTGGTCGAACTGAATAGGAGGTATGAATACTATAACCATAAGAATAGAATCTTGAAAAAACTACATTCATTGGCTGCTGCACTTCAGAAAAAAAAAGCAGTAAAATGATCTTTTGAGGTATCATATCAGTGTGTAGCGCCCTCTTTAACCATCCTCTGTTCTAAGGGCGCTCTCCAGGTTCACTAACCTCTTTAAATCACACTTCTTGGATAGCTAAAATAATAGGTGATCTGGATGTTGATAAACACTATCAGATGCTTCCGTTTACACACATTTTTTAAACACAAATAAATGAATATAACAAACCCCAAAATAATACTTTCTTAATAATGTGTTTTTTTAGGAAAAACCAAAGAAATAAACCACTGGATCAGTCCACTTCAATACCTTGTGAGCAGATTGCACAAATGGCTCACGTTAGAAATACCTTCAATAAACTGTCTAAACCTAAATCCGGCACTCTAACTTTGTTAAAATAAAACCCTTAATACCAAAAAACCCCCACACAACCTGAAATGGCGTGGTCCCGGTCCCACGTGTGGCACCGCGTGCTGCCGCGCTGCCGGCCGTAGACGGGTCCTCGTCCCTGGTGGCGTCTGCGACCAACACTCACCCCGGTCCCCTCAGGCAGGTTGACTTGTACAGCTGGGCGACGGCTTCACCTGGTGGAGTGGCGGGGTTCGCTGCTCACAGTGATGGCCGTCCGTTAATTAGCGCGAGCTGCACCAACTTCCAGCCGCACTTTGCTGGGACACTTATCCAGAGTCCGCGTTAACGTAGGTCCCATGCTGCATGCATGCTGCATTGGAGGGCGATAAAAGACTCACTGTCCATTCACCTCTGTTACCCTCTCAAACCAACGTATCTTTTAACCACAGTCTTTCCTTCTTTTCTCCATCTCGGTTTTCCTCCTGGCCGCTTCGCTGCTCCGCTCCCGTCTCCTCTCCTCGCCGGCGTCTCCCCGACACCTCCTCCTGGCTCCGCCCCTTTGATTGCTGATTGGATCCCCACAGGTAAGTTCAACTTAAACTTATTCATATTTTTTACATTTACACATCACATTTGTCTTTTTTAACAGACACCCAAATTAAAACAAATGAAAATTAAATAGGAGTAACCCAGGGGTCATATTGGGGTTTTTTTTAAAACCAGAATATGAGAAAATTCTGGTTATTCAAAGGGGTTATTGGTGTTTACATGGCCGTGCAAATTCGGGTTATTGCCAATATTCGGGTTTTAAAAGGGTTATTGATGCATGGAAACGCAGTCTGTGTCTCCGTCCTTCCACGCTGCTTCACACAAGAGACACGGACACTGAACTGTTAAAAGTTGTGCTCGAACAACTTTTTCCTGGACTTTTGTGGCTGTTTTTGGACTGTACAAGGAGCGTGACTGCACCGGTGGGCAGGTCAACGTTAACGGGTGGACAGGCTCCCACATGTTCAGGTACGTCAGCCAGAGAGAGTGGACTTTTATCTGTGCTGTCTTCACATCTTGAACGGCTGAAGGCCAAGTGACTGGATTTTGTTGGTTAAAATAACCTACTTGAACTGAGAAAAGGATTGACAATTAAGAATAATGTCCAAGAAGAGGGAACATGAACTGGATGGGTGTAGTCACGTGATTAAACCCACACACCGTACACCGTCGTAAAGGGGAAAGAAAATAGCTTTTCAGCACACACACGCAAAACCATCGATAAGATGTTTATTTTATATTGAGAGAGGAAGACCATAAAAATCTTCTCAAAAGATTTTCCTCATCCTGAAGAAATGATTCATTATACGCTTATTACTACAGTGGTGACTCCTAATGTTTATTCCATTAGTAAAGAGGGTAAATTCCTCTTCCTCGTCCTCATGCCTTATGAAATGACCTGGGACTAACGTTAATCACTGTTTGAAATTCTTTATATTTAACAGGGACCATTTTAGATCTAAGAAGTTCTTCATAACAAAAAATTTCACGTTTTGTAAATCTTTAAGTTAGATTATTCATATTATAACAGTTGAGTTGGAAGTTACATAGTTATCTATTTTTAGAGATGTGATACAACTTCTCTTGAAGCTTATTTTTTCTAAGGTGAAAAAATAGCTTGTATTCTTCTCCCCTTCCTTTAACCATTTAGCTCTGGAGCGTACAAAGGCTCCTTTGGTCATATTATTATATAAACTGTCACATTCCTCTTTCATTTTTATCAGTTTGATTTCTTCCTCCGGGGTAGGGGAACTTTTGTTTACTAGGCTATTTAATTATATCATAATTTCAGATTCTTTAAGATTGCTGTGTTTTTTCATTTCTTTACTGTGTCTAATGGTGATTTTAAATTTAAAGAATTCCCATTTTTGTACATTAATGAGATCTTCTCTATTAAAAATATCCACAGCAATTGCTCTGACTGAGTTACAGAAAGCTTCATCTTTTAGTAGATTATAGTGTTCAAAGTTGACTTCTCCTGCTGTGAGTTTTACCCCATCGATGCAGACGATTGGCCCTTGCCATCTGGTTTTCCTTCCACTCTTACGAGCCTGTTCCACTAAATCCCACAGTTTGTTTCTGTAATCTTTCTTGCAGCGGGTTAGGTCTTCTGCAATGCGGAGGTTCATTTTCCTCAGGATGTCAGCGTTGCGTGATTCTCTCCAGATCCGGATCCTGAAGGTCCGCATGTTGAACTGGATGATGATTGGACGCAGTTTGTTGTCATCCCTCGGGGTCCCACTCTGTGTTCCATGTCAACCAGGAATCCAAGTTTATTTCTTTCATCCGGTGCAATCTGACTCAATATTTGGAGGACTAATTGCTTCACATCTTCTTTTTCTGGGGGGTTAATGAGACACAGATTCCATCTTTGGCTATATCTTTCTCCTTCGGTTTTTTCTTTCAGTTTGTCCACTCTTTTATCCATCATTGTCACTTTATCCTCCGTTTCTTAGATTGAAATCCTTTTGCCTCTAATGTCTGCAGTGTTTTTCAGTGTTTTGTTTCATCTGCAGCTCATAAGCGGAAAAAACTTTGCTTTAACTCACATATGGCTCGGAAGATGTTAGAGATAGAAACCATGTCTTTTTCCGTGTTTTCTCCGCACAGTTTCTTCTGGGGAAGAGATGAACACAAGCCGTAGAAACCCTCCTCTGGCCACATGTCCATCACCACATTTCCTTTTGTAACCTTTTTTGACTCTCTCTTTGTCATTTCAACTCACTGGTTGAGCGTTGGCTTCGTAGGCTAATTTATAGCTTGGTTGTCGCACGTGTCGGGGGGTTAATGTCTGTATGTCTTCAGAACCTTCAACCTATCATCCAAACTCTTCTATCTTTGCTTTGTTGATCTTCTAGCCGTTTAAATTGCCGTTCAAACCATTGGCCTCTTCAAATAAGCATCACATCTCAGAGTTTTAAGAACATGTAAATGTTCTTAAAACAGTTTTACCTCCATAATAATAAATGTACGATAACCCTTAGCTGGTGTTGAAGAATATTATCAAATCCAGTTGAGAAGTCTGCTGTGGTGTAGAGAGTTTTATTCAGTAGCCGGCGGTGAGCAGACCTACGCAGAGCGTGTCTGGGTTGGTGTGCTGACCCAGAGTGGTTGGAATCCTGACTCTTTATACAGTACGTTCAAAGCACAAAAGGCAAGAATCAACAAGCCAAAGGTGAAAGACAAAAAGCAATTAAAGGGTATTTACAGTCAGATGTGATCTGTGGCCAAATGCCGTCCTCGGGCATTCGGCATGAATATCATTCAGTTGGAAACTACCCCATAGGGTCGTTATTCAAGTCTGTGGCCAAATGAGTTGGTATTAACATATCAGTCAGTCAGGAACTTTGTCATTTGGCATTCCCGTGGTTCAAGTCTGTTCAAAGGTGTGGGCCCTGCAGGGGGGAGGAAGCTGGAGTTTCACGTCAGTCACGGTGTCACAATGCCTCATCACTGGCAACAAAAAACTCTACTTTCAGATTGGCTGATTGGTTGATAACTCCAGACAGCTGCTCGGAGTTTAGAGCTCAGCGCAAAGTAGCGTGCCGTGACTCATTTGTAAGACGGGCCGTTGGAGTTACTGTGCGCTGAAGTCAATTTCACAGTCAATTTTTCAGCTTTTTGAACTCACTGAGTATATGAGCAATGGAAGTGGGGAGGGGCTCTCCATGTCTCTGGATGCGCTGCAGGATTCCTCTCATGACACGGTCCTGATTGTCAGCAGGTAAGAAAACCACTCTGAATAGCTTACAAAGCTCAGTCCAAGCAACAACATGACTGCTGAGCACGCTGAACCACTTCCTCGGTTCCTCAGCCAGGAATCGTGGCAGTTCTCTGAGAACTTGAGCATCTGTCAGATCGAGGGAGGACTTGTATGTGTTAACAGACTGTAGCCCAGGGGTCGGCAACCCAAAATGTTTTAGAGCCATATTGGACCAAAAACACAAAAAAAGTCTTGTATAAGCCTTAGAATGAAGGTAACACATGCTGCATGTAACTATATTAGTTATAACTGGGGGAAGAGTTTTTTTTTTCATTATGCACTTTGAGAAAAAAGTCAAAATTCAAGAAAAAAGTCGAAATGTTGAGAAAAAAGTTGAAATGTCGAGAAAAAAGTCGAAACGTCGAGAAAAAAATCTAAATTTCGAGATTAAAAGGGAAAGGAAAAAGGAAGAAAAAAAGAGAGAAAAAGGAAAAAAAGAAGAAATAAAGAAAAAAGAAAAAAAAGAAGAAAAAAAGAAAAAAAAGGAAAAGAAAAGGTCAAACATTTTTGAAAAAGCTCCAGGAGCCACTAGGGCGGCGCTAAAGAGCCGCATGCAGCTCAGGTTACAAATACAAATAGAAATGTTCAAAAGGGAGCAGAAAGAAGAAAACATCTTATCTAATCTGCCCCTTTTTCCAAGAAATAAATTCACAAATAACATAAATTGAAAATTAAAAAAACAACTAAGTAAATAAAAAAATAAAAATAAAATAAAATTACCGCCCTCTATGGGTATGTGAATCAAACTTAACTAACATATTTCATTATATTTACTTAACATACAGGCTTTAATTGTTCTTTTGAATGTAATGTTTGATTTGGATTCTTTGTTTTCTTTATTCAGATTGTTCCATAAACTGATTCCTTTCACAGAAACACAACGTTCCATCAATTTAGTCCTGAATCTTGGTTTTATAAAACTCTCTGTTCCTTTCAAGTTATACTTGCTTTCTCTTTTTTCAAATCTTTTCTGAATGTTGATTGGTAAAGTTTTTTTATGAGCTTTAAACATAATTTGCAGAATACTATAGTCTACTAATTCATGAAATTTCAACAACTGTAACTGAAGGAATAATGGATTTGTTGGATCTCTATATCGTTTTCTACTCATTATTCTTATAGCTCTTTTTTGCAAAATGAAAATTGATTGAATATATGTTTTACAGGCATTTCCCCAAACTTCAACACAGTAGGTCAGATATGGAACAATCAGAGTGTTGTATAAAATGTACAATGCTTTGTTGTCCAATGAAAGAGTCCGACTGAAGTGGGAGTGTCCCACTCTGACCTAGAGTGAGGGTAGTAGGTCGAAAAGTCTAACTGAAAAACTAAAAAATGTACTTCAACCCTCAAAAATGTAAACAAAAGGTAGCAAGACAGTCCATTTGGTGCAACAAAAAATGAATTGTTTTATTGTCTTTCAAAGATAGTAGCAGACAATAAAGAAAAAATGCCGAAAAAAGTATGTACAAAACATCTCTATTAGGTCTGCACCACAGCCCTTCTCTGGCTACCTAGGCAGTGTAGATCCCCTCCATTTAAAGGCTAGGCCCCTCCCACTGGACCATACCATCTTCGATTGGAATCAATTAGATAATCAATTAACCATACCGGTTATTTCTCACATCACAACATTATAAAGTCTATTTACATTTTAGTTACCACAAAGCATTCAACCAAACTAGGAATTAATTTACACTCCCATCAGTTGGTATGGTGCAGTCAGATGGCCTGAGCATGTTCCCTACACGTTACACAGGCACTATAAAAGACTCTACTCGGGTCCTTTGTCACTGCCCAGAACCAGGAAGCCCTGTGGTCAGAGAAAAGAAACAATTAGATACCGACACTCATGATTTACAATCTTTAAATTATAAAGAGTTAACTCAAAACCATAACATTGTGTTTGTGTGTGTGTTTCTGTAACTTTATGGGGAGAAAAATAGCACAGGACACATACTAAGATGTTAAATGTAGCTTAGTGTGTGCACCCACCAAACTATCAATAGCATGCTACCTGGCTAACATGTGGTACGTGGAATGAGTGATGGTGTGGTGTGCTGGTGTAGTGTTTTACCAGTGGCAGGAAAACTGCCACAGGGAGGGAATGGCAGCAGCTGGAGTGGGCCAGGTGTTGCCGTGCAGGAATAACCTGGTCTCCCGCTGCAGGGGTCAGGGGCCTGGGGGGTGGAGGGGTCAGGGGCCTGGGGGGTGGAGGGGTCAGGGGCCTGGGGGGTGCAGTTAGTCAGTGGAACAGGATTAGGAGGCTGAGCAGGGGGATCTTTAGCGCCTGCCTTGACGTTTTGGTCCCAGCACTCTAAGATGTTTTTCTGTAGATCCAGAGAGGTGTTCAGATATTGCTGAAGCATATCCACTTCTGCCCGTCATTTTCTTGGGTTTCCCTACTCGTTCAGACTGGATGGGTGGAGTCACGTAATTACACTCATAAAAACACACACCGTCTTAAAGAGGAATGAAAATACACTTTCAGCACACAGTCAAATTAGACGAAAAGATGTTTCTTTCCTTTTTTTTAATCAAAACACAGAAATTACCGACATGGGAAAATTGAAATTAGTCATCACAGTGAATGTCGGTTTCTGTTCATTTTGGGTTTATCGCCCAGGTCTACACCACATCAAAGAAAATGGTTTAAAATGGTGTAATTCCATATCAAGAAACTTGTCACAACACTCACGTGTGCAAATGTTTGGTGATTTAGTCCGTAACCTTAGAATGTTGTTGTTTTCTAATATGCTTATGATGAGCGTGGACATAAACATCTACCCAGGAATGTGGGGACACTATGGGGGGGTCGGCTATGAGTGCGAGGGCCCAATCAACGCTGCTTGCAGCTTTAATTTAGAATTTGGATTTGAAACCAACATCTGTCTCATCTCATTTCCCTCTCACTACCTTTTTTTCCCCCGTACTCTCAGTCATTCTACGTTAGCCTGCCTCTTTTTCATTTGCTTAAACCTTCTAAATTAAAGGGGCTTTTAGCTCTCCAAAGAGAGCGCTGCCAGCCCAGCTGTCCACTTCAGCATTAAATAAATTGTCAGCACACACAGTCTCACAGAGATGCGTGCAAGCGTGCACAGAGAGACTTCTCTCTCTCTCTTTTTCTCTCTGTCTCTCTTTATCTGTCTGTTGTTTGAGAAGGTCAAGTGTGTTTTGTGTGTTTTGTGTTGGGCTCACATATGCCAGGCCAGGGGATCAGTAAATTGTGGTGGTCCAGGAGGAAGCCAAACTAGCCAACCAGACAATTAAATCGGCTCCGGAAAGGCCAATGCAATTTCATCCCACACCCATATTCATACTTGCACACTCTCACACACTATGGTGGCAAAGTGCTACAGCCTTTCCTTGATTAGATTTTTAGGTTTACTTTGCATATTTAGTCTTAACTCTAAACCTACTTCTGTAGGATGGCATTATTACCAACTTAAAAGAGTGTTGGCACTATACGTGACCTCAGTCTTAAAGTCTTACAGCATTTCAGCCTATGATCTGGACATTTCCAACTTTGACCTCTGAACTTTTAAAATGTTTTTAAAAAGGATGAAGTGTAAAAAAAAAAAACAAACTCATGGTTTGTTTTGAATAAGCATGCTTACTAACTTCGGACATCCCTGAACATATGAGTTTTTGTCCATTTTTTCAGTCTTTCACATTTGCTGGGATTCATTTTTTTATTTTTTTGTCATAAGAGGCTTGTACTGTAGGTTGCAGTGTAAAGTGATGGCATTGTTGGATATTGCTGTCAAAAAGCAAAAAACACTTTAGAAGACACTGCTGCTTTTTTTTCTTAAAAGCCTCTGAATCACTGGATGTTGTTAGGATTTTAGGAGCTTGTTTCAGTGATGTGGTCATTAATTAATAAAGTGTCCAAAGACAGCTATTCAAACTGAGCAAATGTATTAATACAATTCCAAAAATGGGCACCAACTGCATATCAGGATTGAATAAATAGACAGTAGAAAAAGTCCAGAAAGTAGCGGTAAGTCTGTGTGTGCAAGCCTGACCAGGAGTGACATGTGCACTGACCCTTGCAGCCAACAGATGTTGCAAAAACATGCGCAAAATAGCATTTGTCTCTTTTAAAGTGCATCCGAATTGATTCAAACAAGCATTAAAGATGAAAAATCAACAACACTTGGGTTAAAGTTCTCATATCAAGATCATTGAAATCTTTATATGGCGCTGTGCTTGGTGGTCAACTGTTGTAACAGCTACATGTACGGTGTTGAGTGTGAAGTTCTCTTGCTTTTTTTGTGTTTTCTATGTTATTTTTATTTCCTTTTTAGTTTAGTTTCAAAAATGGATGGCTACTCTTTGTTTTAAAGGTTGGCTCATAGTCTCTGTGCTACTTTAGTTGCTCCTGGTGACTGAGGAGCAGGAGCACTATGGAAGGAGCACTTTAAGAAAATCACGCTGTACAGGTCTGTGATGCTGCCCGGAGCAGGGCTGGTTATCCCCAAAGGAGTTGTGGAGGAAGCATCAGGGGTGCAGAGCTGGAGCCACCGTTAAGGCAAAGAAGTGGAGGTGCAAGCCAGAAGTGGAGGTAAAAGCCAGCGATCGTCACAGGGAACATGAGATCTCTGGGAAACAAAAAAGGACGAGCTTGCTGCACTTATTCAGTTCCAGAGTGAATACTGCGAGTGTAGTTTTATGTGCTTTACAGAGAGGTCGCTCCATTCACTCATCCCAAGCGTAGCAGTATCCAGTTTCAGCACTGTTCAAGTGGAGAGGTGGAGGAATTGAAACTGTATTTGAGTGAAAAATTGTGTAATCCTGGTCACATCCATATGAAGGAACCTGTCTGGGGCCCAGCTATTGAACTGCTTGTGTGGGAATGCTTCCATATTTTCTGCCTCGGGAATTAACATCCATTGTAGCCATCGCAATCTATGTCCCTCCATCAGCAGACGCAGAGGCGGCTTGTGATGTTATCAGTGCCAGTGTTGCCAAGGTCAACATCCCAATACTTTCACTCTTATAACAGAAGATCCCATCAGTATCAGTAACCCCCAAACCCGGTGTTGGACAGCGGAACAAAGGAGTCTGTTAGGCTGAGGAAGGAGTCCTACCAGGCCATGTTGGCCTGTGAGACTCCTGATGCAGTAGGTAGGTACTGGCAGGCCCAACAAGCCACAGCTTTGGCAGTCCTTGAGGCAAAAACGTGGGTCTGGGAGGAGTTCAGTGAGGCCATGGAGGAAGACTTTCAGTCAGCCTTGAAAACCGAGACCATGGTTCTCCACCGGGAAAGGGTGGCGTGCCTTCTCCAGGTGGGTGAAGAAGTCCTGCCTCAAGTGGAGGAGTTCTCATGGTCTTGTTCACAAGTGAGGGAAAGATGGAGCGTGAGATTCACAGACGGATTGGTGCAGCGTCTGCAGTTATGCAGTCGGAGTACCTGACCGTCGTGTTGAAAAAAGAGTCGAAAGGCGAAGCTCTTGATTTACCGGTCAATCTACGCTCCCATCCTCACCTTGAACTTTGGGTAATGACTGAAAGGATAAAATCGCGGATAGAAGCGGTCGAGATGACTTTCCTCCGCAGGGTGGCTGGACGCTCCCTTAGAGATAGGGTGAGAAGCTCAGTCACTCGGGAGGAGCTCGGAATCGAGCTGCTGCTCCTCCACATGAGAGTCAGCTGAGGTGGCTTGGGCATCTCTATTGGATGCCTCCTAGACGTCTCCCTATAGTGGTGTGCCAGGCATGTCCCACTGGGAGGAGACCCCGGGAAAGACCCAGGACACGCTGGAGAAACTATGTCTCTCGGCTGGCCTGGGAACGCCTCGGACTCCCCTCGGCAGAGCAGGGAAGTGTCTGGCTGTCCACATTCCAAAAATATGTTGTCCCACCTGAGGAATTAAATCACTGGATCTACTGTTTGCAAAAAAGCCGGTGATGTACAGTAAATACTGCCATAGCGCTCCCTCCCCTTGGCAGATCAGACCACATTCTCTTTCTGTTGACCCCCAAAGTATGTCCCACTTGTTCAGCAACAGCCTGTGCACAGAAGGACAGTGAGGAGGTGGACTGAGGATGCTGCTGAAGCGCTGCAGAACTGCTGACAGAGTGGGATGTTCTCTGTCAGCCACACAGGAGGACATCAACAAGACGAAGAAATGACCATTCTCACCTGGTCTTTGCACTGTTTCCCCAACAATAAGCCTTGGCTCACCAACGACCTGAAAGCGACTCTCGACAAAAAACAGTTTTCAAGTCAGAACAGAAAAGCAGGGTGCAACTGGAACTCAGAGTGACACTCAGGAGGAGTAGGGAGGAAGCTGGAGGTCAAACTCCAACAGAATACTGTGTGGGACATGGGAACGGGGATGAGGGAGATCATGGGTTGTAAGGAGAACGGCAGGCAGCTATCAGGCAACCAGCAGAGAGCTAATGAGCTGAACTGGTTTTTCAATAGGTTCCGCTCTAAGCCGCCTGGTATCTCCTCTGCACAACTGCACAAAGACTCATCTCACTCATTGGCTTGTTATACCCTCAGTCCACCTTGTTGACTCCCAGACACAGATTGAGTGAATCCCAGAATGAGAGTGACATGGATTCTGAAGGTTGTCGGGATTTTACTGTTATTTAGGATACAATTTGAGAATTCTATGGAAATGAATAGGAATAGTAAATTGGAAACCACCCAGCCAAAGTGTACAATATTTATTAGTCATTTTAATAGTCATTTTCATTCATAAAAAATGAGATATTAGAAAAAGGAAGGAGTGTAGAGACATTCCTGTGCAGACATACAGTAACTTGCCGTCCCTGACCCACCAGTCTGGCCCTCGGCAGGAGGGTCCCCCCTGATGAGCCTGGTCCTGCTCAAGGTTTCTTCCCTCCTAAAGGGGAGTTTTTCCTTGCCACTGTTTGGCTTAATGTTTTTCTCCCACTAGGGGAGTTTTTACCTGCCATTGTTTATGTAATAACTGCTCGGGGGTCATGTTCTGGGTATGGGTCTCTGTAAAGCGTCTAGAGACAACTCTGTTGTATTAGACGCTATATAAATAAAATTGAATTGAATTGAATTAACTGTTGGTACCTTTTAAGTAAAAGATATAAAAACCCACACCCTTCTCCATGTTCCACAGTACATACAGATTATACAGAGTAGATTATTTTCTTTCAACGCTCTCTGTCTGTGAACGTAGAGCTGATGGGATTGGTTAGAAAGTTCCACTTTTATCTCATCTGTCCATAAGACACTCCTCCGGAAGCATTTTGGCTTGTCAGTATGTGTGTTGATTCCAGATTTGCTTTTTATGTCTTTAAATTATGTTCTTCCAACAGTGGAGTCCTCCTCAGTCATCCAATTTGACTCATACAGTGATGGATGCTCTGGTCAGACAGTGATGGGCCTTTAATCTCTTTTAAGGTTGTTCTGGAGTCTTTGTTTTCCATTCTGTCTTTTCAGGTTGTCATGAGTTGTCCTCTTGTGTCAACATTGAAAGAGGCTGTCTGCAGTCCATTGGAGCTTAAACTCCTCAATAAAAGTTCCAAATGCAATCACACAAACTTCCATGTGCTTGTAGATGGTGTTCTAGCCTTTATCTTGCAGGCCGGAGCCTCGGGTGCTGCGTTCTGGCCTGCGTTCCCGGCCCCCATCCCCGGTCATCCCATTGCTGCTTCCACCTGCCTACGTGGATGTCTGCTGTGTGCTGCTGACGCCCCCCCCTCTGATCATCCTGTTGCTGCTTCCACCTGCCTACGTGGATGTCTGCTGTGTGCTGCTGACGCCCCCCCCCCCCCCCCCCCCCTCTGATCATCCTGTTGCTGCTTCCACCTTTTTGTAAATCTGGCTATCCCGGTACTTTCTACCGTCTACAAATGCAGAAATGTTCATATCCTTCATTACATTTATGAAGTGATTAGTCTCCTCCTGGTCTTGGTTTCTCCGTGTTTAGAAGAACTTCCTGGACTCAAAAGACCAGGATTCCTTGTGAACAGAGCATGAGCAGAAAACAAATTCCTGTTCCGTTCGATGGGGATATTCTGTTTGGTGTTTACATGACCCAATATTCAGGTTTAAAAGGAGTAACCCAGGGGTCATATTAAGGTTTTTAAAAACCCGAATATGAGCAAATTCTGGTTATTCAAAGGGGTTATTGGTGTTTACATGGCCGTGCAAATTCGGGTTATTGCCAATATTCTGTTTTTAAAAGAATTATTGACTGCATGTAAACGCAGTCAATGTTAGAGGGGACAAATCCTGCTGGTGGCCATATTTGGTGAGTGGGGGCTAACGGAGTGAAGAACGGGATCGCAGCAGTATTCATTTCCTGACCTGAGTTCATGTGAGTCTGACTTCTGGGTCTTGAGAGGCCGATAATAATTTCCACACAAAAAGGTGTGAAAATGCAAAGCTCCCTGGGGTTTCGTGTCCTGTTGGTTTGTTGCCTTAACCCATGTGCTTCTTTGGTGAACTGTCCATTCAGCCCTTCTTTGTGTTTTTACGCATGGATATGGCCTAACAGTGGTAAAAGAGCTCTCGTTTGTGTTATGGTTGGTGTGTGGCAGCTTGACAGCAGGTCCTAAAAAAAGCAAAGGCAGATGACATGACTAGTAAGAGGATATATTTACAAAATGTAATGGTAGGAAGCTAAACACATTTTGGGAAGATAGAGTTCATTGTTTAGAAACATCTAACAATACACTGAATGCACTTGCATCATATTTGAAACGCAAGTAAAGTGAGTGAACCACTGAAAGATAACTACAGAACACTTTTGGAGCCTCTGAGTGCAGCTACTTAAAACTCCCATCTGGTTCTGTGGCAACAGCATCACACTGCAGACACAAAACAGCCAGTCAACATTTCAAAATCCATGTATGTGTTGTTGTTTTTTTTAATTAATGCTTTTTTGAATAGCAAAGCCAAAAAGTACTGTACTGCAAATTGAATTCCAAAACAGAAAGAGGAAATTGGAGGAGCTAACTTTTTAGTATAGTTTTCAGTTTGCAGACACTTAAGGCAGCCCAAAAAATCTTGTCAAGAACAGAAGACGAAGTTCTTCTGAAGTTCCCTTTAAAAGCACAACTCTAAAGGACTTTCAAAGAAAATGCAAGACGAGAGAACATGTTTACCGCAACAATGAAAAGCTTCGGCACGTCATTAAGTTGAATGCAGACCTTTCTTTTTTCTTTTTTGAATTCCTCTCCTGATCTTTTTGTATACTGCCTTGAAGTTGTTCTCTTTATAATTGCTTCTTTTGTTGTACAGTGCTGTGTTCTGAATTAATGAATACTTTGTTGCGGCTATGGGACATTTCAATAATCTTTCAGTCAGTCTTGGTGAGATGTCTTTTTCTAACTGACAAAAAAGGAGAAGAAACACAAAATTAAAAGTAACTGAGTAGATGAATGTTGTTTTTTTTTGGACAGATATAACAGAACTCATATGTCTACTTGTAACCTGCAAAAACATTAAAATAGTTTCTGGTATGGTTTCTATAATAAGTGGTGCTATAATGACCTCATTGCAACCTTTAAAACGGCAATGTACACCCTAAAACTAAATAGTTTAAGGATAAGATGAGTAGATGAGGCATTAAATCAAGCCAAACATTCTGAATAAACGTAGAAAATGACTGATGTCAGTAAGATTACAGATGCTGATCACAGGTAACACATTGTGAGTGAATGCTCATGTAAAGCCAACGTGATAAACTGAAAACCTCCCTCATAAGACTTTGCAACAATTATTACAAAGAAAATGCTCAATGGATGGTTTACGTAGTGCTTCATAGTGTTTCTCATTGATAAATAGTCTAAAAACTTCACTTCCAATGATATATACTATAATTAGAGTATCCAGCACTTGTCCTCAACATTTGCACACCAATGAGCATGTGACTGTGACTCTTCCTCAAGGACACGTCGAGGAGATGGGTGTCAACTCACTGCCGACTTTCTGGCTGACCTCTTTTATTCAGTGACTGCTGGCTGCCCATGTGACCATGTATCAGCGACCGGTATACCATGAAAGCAACAGAAAGGATAAATACAGACTCTTTTGATGGGAACCAAAATGTACTGAAGTGCTTCTGGTGTTAAAACATAGCTCTGCAGGTGACCACAGCAAACAGAGAGGAGCAATTACACGTGAACATCCATAACCAGCATCACCTTCTCTGGCCACAATGTTCCCCTCTCTTCATCTGTCACCAAACTTGGTGTCAAAATGGACCCCCAACTCTCCTTTGATTCCCATATAAATCACCTCTGCAAGATCTCCTTCTACCACCTTTCGCAACATCGCCAGACTCCGTCCCACGCTGACCCTCCCAGATGCTGAAAAGCTGGTCCACGGCTTTGTCTCCTCCAGACTGGACTATTGTAAAGCACTTCAATTCAATTCAATTTTATTTATATAGCATCTAATACAACAAAAGTTGTCTCCAGACGCTTTCCAGAGACCCAGAACATAAACCCCGAGCAATTGTTAAATAAACAATGGCAGGTAAAAACTCCCCTAGTGGGAGAAAAGCCTTAAGCCAAACAGTGGCAAGAAAAACTCCCCTTTAGGAGGGAAGAAACCTTGAGCAGGACCAGGCTCATAAGGAGGGACCCTCCTGCCGAGGGCCAGACTGGGGGGTCGGGGACGTCAACAGCACAAAGCAGGCAGGTGGAAGCAGCAACGGGATGACCAGGGGTGGGCACCGCAGGCCAGCACGCAGCTCCCGAAGCTCCGGCCCAATCAGCAAGCCCCAGGTTAGGTTCAGGGTCGGGGGAAAGGTTGAGAAGGGGCAGGGCCAGGGAGAGGAGTCTTGACGGACAGATCTCTTCCCCGCCTGACCGGGCCGTTACCCTGCCTCTCTCACTCCCACGCTGCAGGTTCCGGTGTTGTGCATTCAGAGATGCTCTTCGCCACCAGCAGAGGACACTTCTCATCGGGATCCCCAGCAAGAGTCTCCAGAGGCTCCATCCATCCATCGTCCGCCGCTTATCCGTTCCCAGGTCGCGGGGGCAGCAGCCCTCAGCAAAGATGCCCAGACTTCCTTCACCCCAGACACCTCCTCCAGCTCCTCCGAGGGGAGTCCGAGGCGTTCCCAGGCCAGCCGAGAGACATAGTCTCTCCAACGTGTCCTGGGTCTCCTCCCGGTGGGACATGCCTGGAACACCTCCCTAGGGAGGCGTCCAGGAGGATCCGGTACAGATGCCCAAGCCACCTCAGCTGACTCATCTCAATGTGAAGGAGTAGCGGCTCGACTCCGAGCTCCTCCCTGGTGACCGAACTCCCCACCCTATCTCTAAGGGAGCGTCCAGCCACCCTGCGGAGGAAACTCATCTCGGCCGCTTCTATCCGCGACCTTGTCCTTTCGGTCACTACCCAAAGTTCATGAACATAGGTGAGGGTAGGTGCGTAGATTGACCGGTAAATCGAGAGCTTAGCCTTTCGACTCAGCTCCCTCTTCACCACGACGGTCCGGTACACCGAACGCATAACTGCGGACGCTGCACCGATCCGTCTGTCAATCTCCCGCTCCATCGTTCCCTCACTCGTGAACAAGATCCCGAGATACTTGAACTCCTCCACCTGAGGCAGGACTTCTCCGCCCACCCGGAGAAGGCACGCCACCCTTTCCCGATGGAGAACCATTGCCTCGGTTTTGGAGGTGCTGATTCTCATCCCTGCCGCGTCCCACTCGGCTGCAAACCGCCCCAGCACATGCTGAAGGTCCCGGTCTGATGAAGCCAACAGGACAACATCATCTGCAAAAAGCAGAGATGAAATCCTGAGGTTCCCAAAACGGATCCCCTCCGGCCCCTGGCTGCGCCTAGAAATCCTGTCCATAAAAATTATGCACAGGACCGGTGACAAAGGGCAGCCCTGCCGGAGTCCAACATGCACTGGGAACAAGTGATCTACTGCCGGCAATGCGAACCAGACTCCTGCTCCGATCATACAGAGACCGGACAGCCCTTAATAGAGGGCCCCGGACTCCATACTCACCGAGCACCCCCCACAGAATGGCACGAGGGACACGGTCAAATGCCTTCTCCAGATCCACAAAGCACATGTAGACTGGTTGGGCAAATTCCCATGAACCCTTGAGCACCCTGCACAGGGTATAGAACTGGTCCAGTGTTCCACGACCGGGACGAAAACTGCATTGTTCCTCCTGAATCCGAGATTCAACTATCGGCCGTATTCTCCTTTCCAGTACCCTGGCGTAGACTTTCCCGGGGAGGCTGAGAAGTGTGATCCCCCGTATAGTTGGAACACACTCTCCAGCCTCCTTTTTAAACAGAGGGACCACCACCCCGGTTTGCCACTCCAGCGGTACTGTCCCCTTCCTCCATGCAATGTCGCAGAGGCGTGTCAACCAAGACAGCCCTACGACATCCAGAGACTTGAGGTACTCAGGGCGAATCTCATCCACCCCCGGTGTCCTATCACCGAGGAGCTTATGAACCACCTCAGTGACCTCGGCCGCGGTGATGGATGAGCACGCCCCAGAGTCCCCACTCTCTGCTTCCTCAGTGGAAGGCATGTCAGTCGGGTTGAGGAGATCCTCGAAGTATTCCTTCCACCGTCCGACGATGTCACCAGTCGAGGTCAACAGCTCCCCACCCACACCGTAAACGGTGCCGGCAGAGTACTGCTTCCCCTTTCTGAGGTGCCGAACGGTCCTCCAGATTTCCTCGAGGCCGACCGAAAGTCTTCCTCCATGGCCTCCCCGAACTCCTCCCAGACCCGGGTATCATAGCCCGGTAGGACTCCTTCTTCAGTCTGACGGCATCCTGTACTTCCGTTGTCCACCACCGGGTTCTAGGATTGCCGCCACGACAGGCACCGGAGACCTTGCGACCACAACTTCGAGCCGTCGCGTCGACAATGGAGGCAGAGAACATGGTCCACTCGGACTCAATGTCCCCTGCCTCCCCCGGGATCTGAGAGAAGCTCTCCCGGAGGTGGGAGTTGAAGATGTCCCTGACAGAGAGCACGGCCAGACATTCCCAACAGACCCTCACAATCCGTTTGGGTCTGCCCGGTCTGTCCAACCTCCTCCTCCGCCAGCACATCCAACTCACCACCAGGTGGTGATCAGTTGACAGCTCAGCCCCTCTCTTCACCCGAGTGTCCAAGACATGCCGCCGAAGGTCAGATGAAACGACAACAAAGTCGATCATTGACCTCCGGCCTAGGGTGTCCTGGTGCCACGTGCACTGATGGACACCCTTATGCCTGAACATGGTGTTCGTTATGGACAAACTGTGACTAGCACAGAAGTCCAACAACAAAACATCGCTCGGGTTCAGATCGGGGAGGCCGTTCCTCCCAATCACGCCTTTCCAGGTATCACTGTCATTGCCCACGTGAGCTTTGAAGTCTCCCAGTAGACCAATGGAGTCCCCAGTTGGAGCACTATCCAGTAATCCAGTGAGAGACCTTTTCCCGACCCGAAGGCGCAGGGAAGCGACCCTCTCGTTCACCGGGGTGAACTCCAACACATGGCGACTGAGCTGAGGGGCTATAACCAAGCCCACACCAGCCCGCCGTCTCTCACCCTGGGCAACTCCAGAGTAGTGGAGGGTCCAGCCCCTTTCAAGGAGCTGGGTTTCCAGAGCCCAAGCTATGTGTGGAGGTGAGCCCGACTATCTCTAGCCGTTATCTCTCAACCTCACTCACAAGTTCCGGCTCCTTCCCCCCCAGCGAGGTGACATTCCATGTCCCCACTGTGAGGGTTTTAGTCCAGGGATTGGGTCATCGAGGCCCCGCCATGGCTGCTACCCAGTCCACATGGCACCAGCTTGTCATGGACCTTCCTGCGGGTGGTGGGCCTACGGGAAGGCTGGCCCACGTCGCCGTTTCGGGCTGACCCGGCCACCTGGCGCTCACCTACGAGCCCCAACCCCAGGCCTGGCTCCAGGGTGGGGCCCCGGTGACGCCGATCCGGGCGACGTAGCGGGCCTTGTTTGCCATGGGAAACCCTACCAGGGGCATAATGCCCCCGACAACATAGCTCCTAGGATCACTCGGGCACACACACCCCTCCACCACAGTAAGGTGGCGGTTCAAGGAGGGGTGCAGAGGCTCCAGTACATCCAAAACTCTGCAGCTAGGATCCTGATGAGAGTGCGGAAACACAAACATATCACCCCCATTCTTCACTAACTCCACTGGCTTCCTGTCTCCACCAGGACTGAATATAAGGTCTCCCTCCTCACTCACCAGAGGGTCCATGGAAATGGCCCCCCCTACCTCAAAGAACTACTCCTCCCACAACCCACTACACATTCCCTCCGCTCTCCTCACACTAACCACCTTCATGTTCCCAGGACCAGACTCTGCACCCTTGGGTGACAGGGCCTTTATGGCCCTTTTCCACTAGTACCTACTCAGCGTTTCTACCCGCCACGCCCCCGTCTTGTGCTGTTCCACTACGGACCGAGGCGGGTGGAGCCGTGCCAAGCAGATACTTTTTCTGTACCGAGGCAGAGGAGGTTCTAAGCGGCTGAGCCGGCACTATATCTGACGTCACCACCCTCCACACCACTGATTGGTCGGGGGGCGGGGCTGTAATATGTTTGAATCAGGAAGCGGGAGTCAGCGCGAGAGCGATTCGCGGCTTGCCGCAATTTTATTATACAGCGCAAACGTCTGTTTCATGATCCAACTCTGAGGTGCAGATGTTCATAAACCTGGTGGCTGATGAGAGAATTAAAAAGGGATGTAGACAGGCGATAAGGAACAGATCCACAGGCGCTCTGTTTTACTCTCAGCCGCTCTCAGCCGCTCGCGGCTCCAGCTGATTTCAGCGCCAACACAAACAAAGGTGTTGCGCAATCGAGTACGTCACAGCAGCTTCACCCCAACCTGCCCACTTCTCATCCCAACCCGCCCACTTCTCACCCCAACCTGCCCACTTCTCACCCCAACCTGCCAACTTCTCACCCCAACCTGCCCACTTCTCACCCCAACCTGCCCACTTCTCACCCCAACCTGCCAACTTCTCACCCCAACCTGCCCACTTCTCACCCCAACCTGCCCACTTCTCACCCCAACCCGCCCACTTCTCACCCCAGCCTGCCCACTTCTCATCCCAACCCGCCCACTTCTCACCCCAACCTGCCCACTTCTCACCCCAACCCGCCCACTTCTCACCCCAGCCTGCCCACTTCTCATCCCTACCCCCCCACTTCTCACCTGGCTGTGGAAAAACAAACGAGGACAAAGCGGGTGGAGCCAGGACAATGCGTGACGAGCCGTCCCGAGGCGAGTCGGGCTGAGTAGGTACTAGTGGAAAAGTGCCATTAGTGTCGCTGCCCCATGTCTCTGGAATGCCCTCCCTGACAACCTAAGGACACCACAAACCACGGACAATTTTAAAAGAGGACTAAAAACCTTTCTTTTTAGCAAAGCTTTTTACCACTAAACACTGCTGTTGTTTTTTTTCCCTAGTTGCTGTTTTTAATTGTTTTATTCTCTTTTTACCCATGTCTTGACTTTTTATCCCATTTCTCTCTTATCTTATCTTGATTTTATTATTTCTGTTTCCTTTTTAATTATCAAACTGTAGCACGTTGAGATTCTCAGGAAAGTAAAGTGCATAATAAATAAAATGTATTATTATTATTAACATAAAGGAGGTAAAGGAAAGGAATTCACAAAAAACAACATCTTATTAACTCAAGAAAGGAATAAGATGATTTGTTAAGAAAAGAAAAATGCGCAGTGTGCAAATGTGCAGACGTCACAGAGAGAACTTCCAGGTTGTCCAATCCTGGGGTGATAATGACAGACTGGCAGTTGAAACAGTCAGCCAGCCAGGTAACCTCTGACTCTGCAACTAACCAACAACACAATACATCTTTAACTCCTCAGATATCCCGCTGTCATTGACTCACCCTCACAATGTGTTGCCATTCATGAGGACCTTCCAGTAAGCACACGGATATGATACATGTCCACCACTGACAGGTTTACAGATGTGAGTTAAAACAGCACATATCATCTCAGAAATGGTGTATTTAATCATAAGTGCACTCCATTCTGCTCAGACATGCTCTATCCTCAGTCTTGCAACACAATAATGATTGCAAATGCAAGTAATTGACACAGCTGATACAGACATGAAAGATCTATTAGCAACTGTAACCCTATAACAGTGTACAGCAAATTAGTAATACAAATTAGTTTAGTATTCTTTTTGTAATTCTCTTGAAGGGCTGGACTGGGCTGATAAATACTATTTTTATCAGCTTTATTTTATTTCATGCACCTGAATCCATATGTTAAGCAATATAAAAATTGTCAATGGAGTGACAGGAAGTGATGCAAATGCATTTTCACTACCGTATCGGGGTAGGGTAGATGCTGATCATATGAATGGAACAAGCTACCAACATAGATTGACTTGGCTTTTGCTTGGTTTGGGCTGCAAACAAACCGTTTCCTTGAAGCAGTTTTCAAACCTCTTTTCTCCTGGCTCACCAGGAAGTCTTGCACAAACACCCTGAATGAAATGCCTTACCTTAATTCAATTCAATTCAATTCAATTTTATTTATATAGCATCTAATACAACAAAAGTTGTCTCTAGACGCTTTCCAGAGACCCAGAACATAAACTCCCGAGCAATTATTACATAAACAATGGCAGGTAAAAACTCCCATGGTGGGAGAAAAACCTTAAGCCAAACAGTGGCAGGAAAAACTCCCCTTTAGGAGGGAAGAAACCTGGACCAGCAACAGCACACAGCAGGCAGGTGGAAGCAGCAACGGGATGACCAGGGGTGGGGACCGCAGGCAGGTGGAAGCAGCAGCAGGATGACCGGGGGTGGGGACCGCAGGCAGGTGGAAGCAGCAACGGGATGACCGGGGGTGGGGACCGCAGGCCAGCACGCAGCTCCTGAAACTCCGGCCCAATCAGCAAGTCCCAGGTTAGGTACAGGGTCGGGGAAAGGTTGAGAAGGGGCAGGGCCAGGGAGAGGAGTCTTGACGGACAAATCTCTACCCCGCCTGACCGGGCCGTTACCCTGCCCCTCTCACTCTCACGCTGCAGGTTCCGGTGTTGTGCATTCAGAGATGCTCTTCGCCACCGGCAGAGGATGCTGCACCATGTACCTTAGGTGCATGCACAGTGACATCCTGTTATTTTTTCACCAATCTTGCACCAATTTTCTTTTACCGGACCAAGAAAGACAGATAATGCACAACCTCCTGTCACATCCACTCCAGCTCCACACCTGCCAGCTCCGCCTCCTCGTGTCACTATGTTTTCTCCATCCTTCCACACCTGCTCCACATCTGCAGTCAGCCCTGGGCTTCTACTTAACCCTCCTGTTGTCCTCGGGTCACAATGACCTGCCACTGTGTTAAAAAAAACAACCTAAATCGTTTAATCAATATTTTTTTTAACTTCAAATTTAACTTCCCCAGCTAGGGCAAGTAAGAGGAAGAGATGTCAGTTGTGCCCTCAAAAGAAGGACTATACTGTGTGCTGCAGGTGTAATAAATATCTGCAAAAGGCTGCGCACTTGCATACTGCCCTATACGTGCTAATTAGTTGAATGGGATGTTATATTTCATATTATATATTATCAAAAATTGTTCACTGGAGAAAAAAAAGAAACACACATTTCTTTCTTTACCTATAGAAATAAAGAAGATGAAAAAGAGGGAAAACTGAAGCCATTCATACATTTTGTGATGAATGACAAGTTGTTTCTTCAATCAAGATGAAATTTGGTGTTTAAAAGTAAATTCAGCTGCCTATAATGGGGGTTTACTGAAGACTGGTCATTTTGACCCAGAGGACACGGGGTGTATTCAGGAAATGAGGACAGGAGGGTTAAGCAGTCCACTCCCAGCCAGTCACTGCCAGATTGTTCTTATGTCATGTCTGACTTCCTAGTTTCACCTGTCTGTTTTTTTTAGTTTAGTTTATTTTGTTTTGGTCATTTACATTAAATATGTTTGCATATACACACTGTATATATATATAGCCTCATGGCTTATTTTGCCTATCCTTTTCAACAAAAGGCAGACTACAGAAAAGGAAAAAAGATACTAATAAGAAGAAAACGAAACGAACGAACAAAACTAAGAAAATGAACAAAGAAGAGAAGAAAATAAATGTGGTCACTCACGATTGAGGACAGCAAAATTTAGACAGTTGGATATTTAATATCAAGATGATTTATATTAGTGTTCTATATTTATCTATTATTTTAGATTCATAATTTTTTTTAAATTTGTAAATTGAGCTACTTTCTTTTAGTTCCTCATCCAGGCGGTTCCATAGTTTCACCCCTTCGACACTGATACACCTTGACATTTTTTTTGTTCTTGGTCATTTCTGCCATTTCTCCTGGTGATCACCTCAGCCTTCTGTCCCTGACCACGAGTTCTGGCTGAGCGTCTCTGGTTTCTGTTTGCCTGCCTGGCAATTCCTCGGACTGACCTGCGTTTCAGTTCCTGTGTTCTGGCTTCCAGATCTGCTCAGCGCTCGCAGCAGCTTGGTATTGGCCCACGATCCTGAGGACTGAACTCTGCTCTATTACCTGCTGTGAGGTTGGCTTTAGTAAAGACTTTTACTGAACACTCTGTGCCGTTGTGCTGCGTTTGGGTCAGCCAAATACCCTTGTCACCTCCATGCCCCGTAGACAGAACAGAGAGCAACTCAACGTTGTTTGTGTAATATGTGGGATAACCCCTAATGTACACTGCTGCAGTAAAACTAAGATAACAGTGGTCTGTAACGTATGTCATCTTATGCTTAAAGACACTCAAGTTCTTGTTTTTCTTTATCTCTCCAGTTCAACAGGTGTACAATATAATGTTAAGCAAAAAATACATTTCATACTTTACACTCCAATCAAAATGAGGGAAGTGTAGCTGTGCAAAGGTCTGCCCTCACGTAGGAGAGGAGAACATAAATAGTCCATATTTGTTAAGTCTATGGCACTTTTAGCGTGGTCGTTCACATTATCATTTTAATGCAACCTTCATCACACTGAAGGGTGACTGGCCCGTGGCCCTGAAGTAACGCATGTGCACAGAGGAAAACACGTCAGAGTGTGTGTTTCCAGAAATAAATATGGATGCTTCAGGTGTTTGTCTAGCAACTTGGAAGTACTTGCGGACATCCCAAGGTGCAAAAGCACATTTCTGGGAGATAAGTACAGACTGTGCAGACAAAGGTGTTTCTGTCTGTTTATTTTGTCCCTTGATGGTTAAATGTTGTAAAATGAAAAAATATTATTTTTAACTAAAGGGGGCGGGGGGGGGGGCGCAGGAAAGGTGTGGAAACCACTGTTGTATAGAAACAAATGTATTACAGTGTGCAGCCGCAGTATGTGTCTTACAAACATCCATCCATCCCTCCATCCATCCATTTTCTTCCACTCATCCGTTCCCGGGTCGCAGGGGCAGCAGTCTCAACAGAGATGCCCAGACTTCCTTCACCCCAGACACTTCCTCCATCTTTTCCTCCAGCTCTCCCTCCATCTCTTCCTCCAGCTCTTCCTCCAGCTCTCCCTCCATCTCTTCCTCCAGACACTTCCTCCAGCTCTCCCTCCAGCTCTCCCTCCATCTCTTCCTCCAGCTCTTCATCCATCTCTTCCTCCAGCTCTCCCTCCATCTTTTCCTCCAGCTCTTCCGGGGGGAGTCCGAGGCGTTCCCAGGCCAGCCCAGAGACATAGTCTCTCCAGCGTGTCCTTCCCCGGGGTCTCCTCCCGGAGGGACATGCCTGGAACACCTCCCTAGGGAGGAGGGACATGCCTGGAACACCTTCCTAGGGAGGAGGAACATGCCTGGAACTCCTCCCTAGGGAGGAGGGATATGCCTGGAACACCTCCCTAGGGAGGAGGGACATGCCTGGAACACCTCCCTAGGGAGGCGTCCAGGAGGATCCGATACAGATGTCCAAGCCACCTCAGCTGACTCCTCTCAATGTGAAGGAGCAGCGGCTCGACTCCGAGCTCCTCCCGGGTGACCGAACTCCTCACCCTCTCTCTAAGGGAGCGTCCAGCCACCCTGCGGAGGAAACTCATCTCTAAGGGAGCGTCCAGCCACCCTGCGGAGGAAACTCATCTTTAAGGGAGCGTCCAGCCACCCTGCGAAGGAAACTCATCTCTAAGGGACCGTCCAGCCACCCTGCGGAGGAAACTCATCTCTAAGGGAGCGTCCAGCCACCCTGCGGAGGAAACTCACCTTGGCCGCTTGTATCAGCGATCTTGTCCTTTCGGTCACTACCCAAAGTTCATGACCATAGGTGAGGGTAGGTGCGTAGATTGACCGGTAAATCGAGAGCTTCGCCTTTCGACTCAGCTCCCTCTTCACCACGACGGTCCAGTACATCGACCGCATAACTGCGGACGCTGCACCGATCCGTCTGTCAATCTCACGCTCCATCGTTCCCTCACTTGTGAACAACACCCAGAGATATATATATATATATTTTTTTTAAATATTTTTATCCCGTTTTTTCCCCCATTTCATCACCCAGTGCTCCTACCTAAGCTACAGTCCTGGGCATTGCCATCCTCTACCAACCCCGGGAGGGCCCTGCACTGAGCTCAGGTCTCCTCCTTAACCTGAGGAGTGAGCAGGCAGCATCTTTTCACCAGACAGGGTGGGGGAACACCCAGAGATATTTGAACTCCCATGGCCCCCATGGCCTCAGTTTTAGAAGTGCTGATTCTCATCCCGGCTGCTTCGCACTCGGCTTCAAACCTCCCAAGAACATGCTGAAGGTCCCGGTCCGAAGAAGCCAACAGGACAACATCATCCGCAAAAGGCAGAGATGAAATCCTGTGGTTCCCAAACCGGATCATCTTCGGCCCCTGGCTACGCTTAGAAATCCTGTTCATAAAAATTATGAACAGAACCTTACAAAAATGAATATATATAATATATTATTTATATTATTTATATATAATATAAATAAAATAAATGATAAACAAAGTCAATGTGATGAGCAGGATTAATAGAGCTGATCTGCCTGTGTATGTGTGCAAGTGTCACAGATATGTGAGGATGTGTGCATGAAGGTACTGGTGTGCACACAGAGCTGCCCAGCTGCTGTTAATGGACGGCTAATACCATGAGTGAATAGTCGAAGCAGAGCCGTTTCATGAGCAGATGAAAAATCAATAGCCTATTAGAGCGTACAGGACTGGTGGGACATGAAAGGACGTGAAAAAGGGTGAAAATGAGGTGAGGGGGGTAAGGAGAAAGTGAGAGACAAATTCTTAGAACTGTACAGTGTTCTTTACAGTACCTGACAATAAAGCCCTCTGATTCTTATCCTGACGCTGAGACACTGGAGAAGAGCGCTGTGTGAGAGCTTTCCTCTCGTTCAAACTGAGATGAACCAGACCGCAGAAACAGCCAGAGAAGTCTGCACTCAAACAGTTATACAATGCCCACAGATGTTCACAGACCAATTCATTTCTCATTTGAGTTAATGTAATAGCAGTATTTGACTTTGACAATAAACACATCTCACCAGTCAAATAAAACATGGTTAATCCAATGTAAGATTGAGGCTCTGACACAAACACACATGCAGAGACTTTGACGAGGCCTTGGCCCACAACCAAACCGCACATGTACGGGCTTGAACATACACAACTATGTAGGTAAACTTGGGTTAAAATAGCTATATGTATATACACTGTTGCACATAAAGTTGGGATAAAAGGTTTTGTACCTATACTCGTGAAAATATATTAAATAAAGAGTTGAATAAAAAATGTGTTTTCAAAATACAAATTTATTAAAACGGAAAACGTTATTAAAACAAAAATGTCCTACATTCTGGATCCATTACAAACAACTGAAATATTGCAAGCCTTTTATTATTTTAATATTGCTGATTATGGATTACAGCTTAAGAAAACTCAAATATCCTATCTCAAAAAATTAGAATATTCTAGGAATCTTAATCTTAAACTGTAAGTCATAATCAGCAATATTAAAATAATAAAAGGCTTGCAATATTTCAGTTGATTTGTAATGAATCCAGAATGTATGACTTTTTTTTTTTAAATTGCATTACAGAAAATAACTTTATCACAATATTCAAATTTTCTGAGACAGTCCTGTGTGTGTATATATATATATATATATATATATATATATATATATATATATATATATATATATATATATATATATATATATATATATATATATATATATATATATATATATGTTTGTGTGTGTGTGTGTGTGTGTGTGTGTGTGTGTGTATGAATGAATGCTGGGGTGTTCTAATCATTGCATTATTTGACAAATTAACTCCACAAATGTCTATGCCATTAAAGCCCAGTGACTTGAATCAAATAAGTCAAGTGGAAGCTGAACTCCAAACTGTGTGTTATACCGAGCAACCCCGAGCAGAAACTTGGAGGCAGCAGTGATAATGAGAGCAACAGTCCGGCCACTCTGTACGTCCAGCGGCTTCAGCGGCCTCTAGCTGGCTATTAGTAGCCGCAGCACCACCACAAGGCTCTGTGACAGTCAATTAAACCACTTTATCTGGGATGCCTGCATCTCTTTCCTCTCGCTCCCCTTCCACCCCACACTCTTTCATGCACGCTCTTTCCTTCAGTTGTCTTCATTCTCCCACTTACTTGTTCCTCTTTTCAGTTCCTTCTCAGTTTGCTTCTTCCTCCATTAACTCAAAATAGTCTGTTAACAAAAAAAATGCCCCAGAGGCAATAGCTTTCCAGGCAAAAGATATTAATATGAATGGCCTTAACAAGACATCTCTGCGTTTGTGTAAATGTTTGTGTGTGATTTGCCTTCAGTCTAACTTCTGCCTAGAAAGCGTGTTTCTCTTCAAGCATTGAAGTGGCTGTTTGTCAAATCACAGCGAGGCTAAGTGTCTTGCTTTCAGGGACTGATGGACTTGTTCGCTGAAGTATAATAGAAGTGATAGCCTTGTTCAGTGCCATGGCATAGATCAGCATTTTTTTCTATATTAAGTAATTAATTAACCACAATCACCCTGGCTACGGAAAGTCCTGTTTTTTTTTACTTTTAACTTCTTGGTCCTTTGGCAGACACTGTCTGTAACATTGTATGATTGTTTATATCGCTAGGCGATGTGTGAGCCTCACTCTCAGCACAGACCATTTTGGCAACTGAGGTAAGCGATGGTGTTAAAGCTTATAAGCAAGACGTTGCTTTGCTGGGAGATGATGGAGACAAAAGCAGGCCAACGCAGGCCGGCGCGCGCCTAGCAGTGGTGTGAAATCGTACGCACACAAGAGGCAGCGCTTACGTTAAACTTGTGTAGAGATGGCATTGAATTATTCTCTGGGATTTGATGCATCTGGGAAGATCATTACACAGAGGGAACTCGTACTGTTGTTAGACAATTAAGCATCCCAGATCGTCTGGGATTGAAGTGGGTGCTGCATGTTATTAACCAAAAATGAGAAGTAACAGTTACAAAAGTCCGGATTTCTGATGGTGTGCAGATGTATCAATGAGTCTGGTCACAGTTGTGATGGCAACATCAATGCAGGACACTAAATCTAACCCGATGAGTTTCCAGACCCACACATGCTGCCTTCAAGATAGGGCTGGGCGATATATCGAGTATAGCCGATGTATCTCGGCTTCTACTCTGTGCGATGTACCAAAAACTCTATCGTGTATATTCGAGTATAAATTTTCACGCATTTTGCTTTTAGCCGCGGGCATTAAATTACAGGCTTTTCTCGCTCTCTCGTCTCGTCTCTCCTTCTCTGAGACATAAAACAAGCGCACCCTGTCACACATGTCAGTCACGTGCTGTCGTGTGTGCATTATCATTGGCCCCCGACCAGCTGCAGGTGTCGGCGCTGCTGTCCGAGACCGCCGCTCACTTCCCCGCTTTAACTTTACTTTAACTTTCCTAAACTCGCCTGTTTGCGCCGTGAGCTCATCTGCGCGGTTGCTACGCGCGGCAGACTCTTTTCCAAGCTAACTGGTTCAGTTAAGACGGGAGGGATGTTTTCTCCTCGCACGGCTCTCTCCGAGCCGAGGAGCCGCTCAGCGCGACACGCGCAGCCGAGCCTTTAGGCTGATTTATGGTTCTGCGTTACACCAACGCAGAGCCTACGGCGTAAGTGCGCGTCGCCGCGTTCCTTACGCCGTACCCTACGCCGTAGGTTCTGCGTCGATTTAACGCAGAACCATAATTCAGACTTTTCTCTTTCAGAGCTGAGAAACGTCACCTAGTGTTGCTTAAATGTGGCCACATGAAATCAATCACTATCATCAAAACAAAGTCAAACAAGACTATATGAGGTCATATTTCTAACAATAAGTGAAAGTGATGCAAATTAAAGGAGGAGAGGATGAAACATTGCAGTCCCTGCACCTACAATTTAATATAAAGGTGCTCTAAGGGGCCCCTGCTGCTCAGAGCAGCTCATCCTGGTAAAACCTGGTGAAACCTGCTCATCCTGGTAAAACCAGGTAAAACCAGGTAAAACCAGCTCATCCAGGTAAAACCTGGTAAAACCAGGTAAAACCTGGTCATCCTGGTAAAACCAGGTAAAACCTGGTCATCCTGGTAAAACCAGGACCAGAACATGTTCTTAGCAGATGTTCTTCAGACGGGGAGTCAGAGATGCAACGTGCACTTTCTGTTTTGAAATGACACTTTTTATGTTTGTGCCACTCACTGCTTAGTAACTGTTTAATAAATACAGTTTTGGTAAATTTGACTTATTCCCCCTTTTTGCATGAAAGTTTAAAATGAGCATATATTAATGCAGTATGAACAAGAATGTTTTAATTTAGACACATAGTATCATCATACTGGTGTGATTGTAGGGATCAAAGTGTTAATTCAAGGCTAAGGCAAAATATGGAGATATATATCGTGTATCGTGACATGGCCTAAAAATATCGAGATATTAATAAAAGGCCATATCGCCCAGCCCTACTTCAAGATCACATGTGTCCCTGGAACATCCTTGCATTAGGAACAATTCATAAGGAATGTAATAATGCTCAACCACATTCTGCTGTCATTAAAAAGGCAACAATGAGGGGAAGAGCACAGTTACTGACTTGACTTAATTGACTTAAGCCCTTTGCTCCTCTAGGGTGCATAGGCCGTTGACAAATGTCCTCCATTTCACTCGGCTTTTAGCTGTTCTTTGGAGATCTCCCCAGTTGAGCGCGCTTGTTACCATTTCTGCCTCGGTGCTTCTTCTCCAGCAGTTCCTGGGGCGATCTTTCCTTGGGGGTTCCACTTCAAGGCTTGTCTGGTGTTGGAATTATTGTAGATAAGTTATCATGCTCGCTATTGAAGGAATATATGACAATCATGGGCGTGGTAGTGGGGGGAAAAGTGGACCTGACTACCCAGGGCCCAGGTAGAGAGAGGGGCCCATGAAAATCCTGATTTTTTTTTTTTGTGATGTTTTTATTTCGAATGAATTGGGCCCTCCAATTAATTGGTGTCATAATTTATTTCAAATATATTGATAACATCAAATGAGAGAATTAACTTAATGTCACAGTTCTCCCAACATATTAGACATTCTGGGGCCCCCCTCTTGGAGATGCAAAATGGTTTAGTCCGCCCAACAGCGACCGGCAACAGGTCAGACATTGCGCCCAGATCAGACACCTGTGTGCAGGACATCATGCTGCCCAAAAAACATAAATCGGGCTATCAGAAAAAAGAAAGAGAGGAAACAAAAAGAAAGATGGCAGAACGAGGGGAGGCAACTGCTGACTGCTTTCTTTCCCAAAGGTGAACCAAGTTAGCTTGTCATGCAAAGTACAATTAAAGTTAACATAGTCCACTCCAGACAGCTGCTGCTTATACAGGCCCGGTTCTACGAGGGTGCATAAGCATTGCACCCTCAGTTTATGTGTTTGCTCAGTTGAAAAGATGAAAAGAAAACTGACAAATGCGCACGCGTTAAGCCTCATTTATGGTTCCGCGTTAAATCGGCGTAGGGTACGCGGCGACGCGCACTGTACGTTCGCGTCCCCGCGTATCATACGCCGTAAGATCTGCGTTGGTGCAACGCGGAACCATAAATCAACCGGTGTACGTCACTCATCTGCAAGACGCTGCTCTGCTGCTCCGTTAACACAAAGTAAACATGGATATTCAGAAGTGGTTCAAGCACAACCACGCCAGCAAGTTTACAGGACTGTCTCAGAAAATTAGAATATTGTGATAAAGTCCTTTTATTTTCTGTAATGCAATTAAAAAAACAAAAATGTCATACATTCTGGATTCATTACAAATCAACTGAAATATTGCAAGCCTTTTATTATTTTAATATTGCTGATTATGGCATACAGTTTAAGATTTAAGATCCCAGAATATTATAATTTTTTGAGATAGGATATTTAAGTTTTCTTAAGCTGTAAGCCATGATCAGCAATATTAAAATAATAAAAGGCTTGCAATATTTCAGTTGATTTGTAATGAATCCAGAATGTATGACATTTTTGCATTACAAAAATAAAATGAAACTCTGTGCTGAGATTTAATTAATGATCCATCTAGCAATATTGCTGCTGCATATATCAACATGTAAATAACATACCAATATCACTGTAGGCTCAAGTGCACACTAGTAATATAGTAATTGAGCAATAACGCAATTTATTATTTTTGTCTGGTAAAAAGCCTTAGCATTGCGGTGCAGTGCTGTGCTTAAAAGCTATTGTCAATGTTCAATAAATTCATGGTGTTACCAAAGCCAATGAATAATCATGTTAAATAACTGTGATCTCGCTATCAATCAAAAATGATTGTGATTCTGATTCTTGCCACAGATAGATAGATGGAGAGAGAAAGAGATAGGTCTGGCTGGTGAGAACATAGAAAAACAATTAGCTATTCTTCTCAATCTGGCTGAAAAATGGCTTAAAACATTTTTGCCTCTGCAACTTATTGCAGCCAGATGTAGCCCAGATGTAGCCTAATGTTTTAGGTATTTGAGCACAAGTAGGCCAAATGCATCAATTCAGAACCACTCATCAATATAATCTGATCTGATTGTAGTTGATTGTATAAATACCCCCCCACCCCCCTTTTCTTTTTTTTCTCTCACGCGCCTCGCGGGCATAGATAGGGGCCCACTGACATTAAGAGTGTACAGGGCCCAGAATTTGGTGCTACACCCCTGATGACAATGCAACTATTGCTTACGCCTGTGACACACACACACACTGATAAAGAATGTTGTGTGCTGCACAGGATGTTTCCTCTTCATCAGCATAAAGCAGAAGTCTGCAGAGAAGAGGAAACTTCTTGTTACAACGAACAAAAACAAGAACAATCTATACCTGTCCACTGACTGCGACCACTCCCCTTCCCCTCCCTTTAGGGGCGCAGTCAGCTATGTAACCTAGGGCCGTGATTCCCAACCCCCGGTCCCCGGACCGGTACCGGTCCGTAGAGCCGTTACTACCGGGCCGTGGAATGGCTTGTGTTCCGATCATAATTAGGGCTGCAATGATTCGCCGACGTTGTCGACAAAAAAGCGATAATCAAAATTGTCACCAGACGTTTTTTTCCCAATGGAGTGAGGCATCTCACTTCACTTCACCTCATACAATCTCTGCTGAGAGCAGCGCTGCACGACAGGGTCTCAGCAGCTTTTCTTTTTTTTGCGTCTCAGCGCAGTTGCGGGTAACAAAACTTGGCACTGGGGGTTCTAGGGTTTTTCTGAAACAGGGGCCATTATGGGGCCAAATGTAACCTTCAGGGGCCAACAGTATTAAGCCCCTTTCAGGAGGGCGCAAAGCGGGACCGCCGCCGGCTTTCCCATTCATCGTGTATGTGCTGCCGCAGCGCAAGAGTGGACCGCTCTGCTGGAGAGCTTGGCGGCGCGCGAGAGGCCACCTGCCACGGGCGTTTCACCTGCCTGCGTCTGAATTGAACATTTTTTAATTTCATCGCGCTGTGAGGGCATCTCGGTGCGACCAATAGGAGAGAAGATGGTTGTCATCCTGCTGAGGACCCACTCCCCAACAGGCTGTCAAACTGCTCCCTGTTCATTCTGAAGTATCATGGTCATCATGGAGCTGTAGCTCCAACGAGCCTGGATTCCCCCAAATCCTGTCTTCTCATGAGGATTTCATGGACCCTCCTTGCTGCTGCTGCTCGTCTCCTCCTCAGAAGAACTAAAGCCAGCATCCCCCTGAAATAAAAACGGTCCAAATCATCCCCCCCCTGAAATAAAAACGGTCCAAATCATCCCCCCTGAAATAAAAACGGTCCAAATCATCCCCCCCTGAAATAAAAACGGTCCGAATCATCCCCCCTGAAATAAAAACGGTCCAAATCACCCCCCCTGAAATAAAAACGGTCCGAATCATCCCCCCTGAAATAAAAACGGTCCAAATCATCCCCCCCTGAAATAAAAACGGTCCAAATCATCCCCCCCCTGAAATAAAAACGGTCCAAATCATCCCCCCCTGAAATAAAAACGGTCCAAATCACCCCCCCCCCCCGAAATAAAAACGGTCAGAATCATCCCCCCTGAAATAAAAAAAGTCCAAATCATCCCCCCTGTAAAACTGCCATCCCTCCTTTCCATTCCCTACGTAATTTCATCAATGAATGTGGTTTTACTGCTATTTCAACATTTAGAGTCATCACCAGAAAAATAACACCAGAAAAATGACTCATTTGACAATTTTCACCTGTTTCAAGTCAATTTTCACTTGAAATAAGTAGGAAAATCTGCCAGTGGAACAAGATTTATCTTCTCATTACAAGCAAAAAAATCTCAGATTTTTCTACTTATTTCAAGTGAAAATCTTTGAAAAAAAATTGTTGTTTTTTATTTACTTTTTGTATGAACAGCAGCAAAGTTGAATAAAATATCTATTTTTCATTGAAGTACCCATCTTTCTCGTGTTTATTATCATTTGCCACATAATTAAAGCAACCTCATACTAAATTTAAGAAAACAATTTTTGCATTTTTTTGTCATATAATTTCATCCAAAACTTGTATAAATCGAAATGTGTTTCTTTGAGTGGCAGCCCTGTCATGGCTTGGCGGACAATAAGTTCTGGTACCCGACCGGACTGAACAGCGCCATGCACAGGTGCTGTATGCAGGTTAGGTACAGTCAGCTGCAGAGATGAGCGGACCTCAGCAAACCTCCATGAGCCGTTTCTTTACTGGTTGTTCGAGTAAAAGAAATGGTGATGAACAAGTAGAAAATCCTACCAAAAAGAAAAGCAAAAGCTTTAATCGCAAGTACGACATTATGTATATAAAATACGGATTTGTTGCAACGGGCGATTTGGAGACGCCAAACCCACTATGTATTTTATGTGGAGAAACGCTCGCCAACGAAGCAATGAAGCCATCCAAGCTTCAAAGACACTTAAATGCAAAACATCCTTCTCTCAAAGACAAACCAGTGGATTTTTTCGAAAGGAAAAAACGTGAGTTAGATTTGCAGAAGCAAGTTTTAAAGGCCACAACATCAGCTAACGTCGCTGATGATAGCCTGCATTTTAAAATGCATAGTTTTTTTCTAAAATGTTTATTAAAATTGACATAAATTGTCAACCGGTCCCTGAGCTTTTTGTTTATACTTCTGCTGGTCCTTGGCTCAAAAAAGGTTGGGAACCCCTGACATAGGGCATACCCAGAGTGAATAAAAGCAAAGGAAGCAGCAGAGACGAATTAGAGTAAGTTTGAGATTGTACACGTCTCTGTACACGTCTCAGTTGCTCTCCTTGCGCAAGTCAAAAATATACTTAACTGTGTACTGTGTCTCTTTTGTCTCCATAAAGTGCGGTGTTACGAATGTTAAGGGTTTGAACCTAACGTCTGGTGGTGTTTGTCGCCGGTTTTCTGAGGGTTTGGCCAATCCAATTCCACTTTCTCTTCCGGATTTGTAAGTCAGTGGGATCCTGGCTTGTTCTTTTCCACAGGTCCACATTGCTTACTTTATCCCTCCACCAGATGTGGAGGATTCTCCTGAGCCAGGTGTTTATAAAGGTCTGCAACTTGTGTGTTGTGAGTGTTGTTGTCCTCCAAGTCTGGGCTCCATACAGCAGCACCTGTTTCACACTGGAGTTGAAGATGTGCATTTTGGTGTTTATGGAGATGTTATTTGAGCTCCAGATCTTCCTGAGCATGTTGACACCACTCTAACCTTGTTGGTTCTGCTTTTGATGTCAGCATCTGTCCCTCCGGTGTTGTCCACAACACTGCCTAGGTAGGTGAAAGACTGTACCTCCTCTAGAGCAGTGTTGTTCATAAGGACAGGATTGGCGGTTTTGGCATGGATCCTGATTACCTGTGTTGTTTGCTATATTGGGGTTGAGACCAAGTTTTATTGCAGTTTGTGAGAGTCTGTCCGTTTTCTCTTGCATCTGTGTATGTGTATGTGAAAGGAGTTACTAAACTGGTGGAGAATTTATAAAAAAAATTAAAAAAGTGGGCTGTTGCAGAAAAATGGTGAGGATTACAAGAATTAACACATGTGTCATTGTGTATTGTCATCTTAAGTAGACATTGTCTTATACAGAAAACAACAAATTCTAGAAACATGTAGTTTTTACGAGAAAACATGTGGACCAACATACGTGTCACATGTTTTCTGTTGAGACTGAACTGCATGAGGATTCGACAAACTCCTCAACGTTTGCCACAAGAAACTCCACTGGTGTAAATAGTCGTTACAAACCTATTTGTGATTGATTTGATTTAGTTCTGGATGCTCAGGATTCATGAATGAGTCATTTACTGAAAATGTCTGATCTCCTAATAAACAAGCTCTGGGATTTACCATGGCAAGGAAGTGGCGCGCTCTTTTTCAAAACAATCAAGAGGGATTTTAGTTTTTATACTGCTTGTTGGATATCCTCAGCCCACACAGAGATATGAAGATATGACATGGTAGTAGAAGCATGATAGTGAACAAACCTCAAAAGAGTTCATGTAGGATTATTTATCGTATATTTTGGAGATCAACACGTGAACACATGCTTCACATCAGAGTAGGAAAATAGAGTAAAGACGACAAGACAACAGTTCAACCTATCTTAATATCATCTACAGAGGTACATTTCTCACAGCCGGATAGTGAATGCTTGATAAAAATGTATTTTCAGTGGGATCAGTATTCACAGTTAAAGAAAGTTGAGCTTTGCAGTGGATGCATATAAATCGTTTACTGACCTAATGCAATGCATATACACTTGATAGTTAATTTAAAAGTTCTTACTGTCATCATGGCAGCTATGTCTTTCAGCTTTTGCAAACACTCTCAGCAGACTTTCAGAGAGAAGGTCAAGCTGCGACAGAAACCGTGACTGTAGAGGCAGGTTTTCATCGGTTTGAACTCTGTTCATCTGAAACAACATTCAGATATTTTCAAATACAGATTTAAAAAAAGGGAGGGGGCTTAATGTGGCCGACGACATTAGCAGAGGCTGTTTGTTCGATGGCCAAATCACACAAACACTACGGTGAAGTTAACACACAATATGATGAACAGTCAACTGGCAAACCAAACCGTTTGATTTGACTGAGATAGTTGTCTTCCTCTACTAGCTGTCACGTCTGGGGGTATAAGGTGTGGACCCAAACGCAGGAGAGCAGGAGGCGGGAGGCAGGAGTCGGCAAAAAAGGGTTTATTAACAAAAAGACCAAACTAAAAGCGCTGCATGGCAGGATAAAAACAAACTAAACAAGGATAAAAAAAACTTGGGAAGGCAAAACGTGGCAGGAAACATGGGGAACAAAACAGTACGGTCCGGCAGGGAACAAGCCTCCCATTTTGAGATCGGAAGAGAAACTGAGTTTTCTATTTTGGCTGTAGAGTTTTTATAGTAATTTTGAGGTGTTTAGATTAAGTAATTTTGTTACCTTAATGGGAAGTTGCAGATCCATTTGGTTGAGTTTATATTTTTTACTTATTATGGACTTGAGATGTTGGTATTCTAAAAATGTGATACTGCTAATTCTATATTGAACAGTGAGCGTGTTAAAAGGTACAAAATTTCAATTTATGATTATATGTTGTAAATACTTTATTCCTTGGTCTCTCCACTGGGTGAGTATCATGATATTTAATATTGCTGAATTTAATGACTAACTTTAATCAAACATAATCTAAACAAATGAATATACCCTCCCTGCAAATCATGTAGTTTCTACACCATACAGTCACACTCAACTTTAAAACATGGGGAAATTGTGTTAAATACACCCAAGATGCTTACATCAATCCCAGAGACTTTTGTCAGTGTAGTTTAGTAGAGTATACTGTACTTTAGAGTCATTTAGTAGTCTCATACACATCCTACCTGCTTTCTTCCCACTGTTTTTCTTTCTTCCCCCTACTGCACTACTTTTATTTTTCATTCCAAAGTATATATTGTTTATATTTCGTAATTATATACTTTTTACTTTTACTTTCACGCCCGAAAAAACATCATATTTCAGTCTCATCATGCTAGCTATTACGGTTTTTGAGATATTCAACTATGCTAATTTTGATGCTAACGGAACTTTGGACGCTTGTTCCGCGGCAACGCGATAGAGTAGAGACTTTGTTCCAACGTTAAAAGACTCAGCTTGATGTGGACTACAGCACACTGAGGTCCTATTACGCTGTCGTTTACAGCTTTTGAGATATCGAAGCCAAATTTGTCACATTCTATCCTATGGGGCTATCCCTCCAGTATCCTCCACTTTCCTCTTTAAGCCATACCTTTATAATTGTGGTTTGATTTAGCTGGTTTTTAAAACACGTTTTTCCATTTACACTAAAGGGAAAAGATGAGGAAATACATTTTAGTATTTGCAATACCCTCACAGAGGCTACATTACCATCCGCCCCACTGGACTGTGTTAAACGTACTCCTGCTCTCATCGGCTGCAGGAGGAATGAGAAGAGGACAAAGGGCAACGATGAGCTGCTGCTTTGGAAAATTACTTGCTATGGGTTTGTCAGTGTTTTTCCATTTGGAAATGATTGCAATGTGGCTGGTATTTGAAATTGACTTGTGTAACAGAGAAAAAAGAATTTAACAGAAGAGACCTATCAATACCCATCATAAAGAGACCAATCAGCTTGTCTCCCAGAACACTGAGCTGTTAGGCTTAAAGCAGTATACTTCTGTAAAATGAATGCACACTTGTTTAATATAATGTAATACTACGTATTATAATTACTTCTATTATTACATACATACATAGTAGCACAACTAAATGCTGGGCATTCGTTTTGTTTTCTTTTGTTTGATTATTTGACTTGTTTTGATTTTGACTATATTTATATATACATACAGTATAATTGAGTATTATATCACTATATTGAACAGTTATTCAAGTAGGTATGGGTGTTTTATAAGTAAGCTTATTGAAATTCACCTTGTTATATGTAAGAATGTATCTAGATTCAGGGGTAGGACTGGATAAGTGGTTACTTCATTCCTACTCCGTTTCGAGCATGTTGGTGGATCCGTGAGGTCTGCCCAAGAGCTGTACACATATATATATATATATATATATATATATTATATATATATATATATATATATATATATGTGTATATATATATATATATATATATATATATATATATATATATATATATATGTATATATATATATATATATACATATATATATATATATATATACATATATATATATATATATATATATATATATATATATATATGTTCAAAATAAAATCTTCAAATCAAATACTGATATTAAAAACTGAGGTGTTCACTGATACAAGCACAAGAGAGGAGACAGATCAACGTCCAGGAATCATTAGGACATTGTAAAGCAACATCTCTTCACTGCAGTGACGTGCACGTGTCCTGGATATTCACAGCAGCTCTGTGTTTAAGCAGCTTTTACTGATGACACTTGTGTCCTGAGAGACGGACACGTCCCCGGGCCGGCGCAGCTGGGACGGAGTTAGCTCGTCTCCCAGAACACTGAGCTGTTAAGCTTAAAGCCGTATGCTTCTGTAAAATTAATGCACACTTGTTTAATAAAATGTAAGCAGATGAAACAACAGATCTATGCATCACAGTTTGTCAGAGGCAATTTCTTTACTTCAGTTTGGTATTTTAAAACATCTGCCATTTCTATTATTAGCCTAAACAGCATCCAGCGACAACACGTTCATTTGGGGGGGGTCGATTCTAAAACACACATCAGTGTATTTATGTCACACGCTGTGTGGATTATGAATGTGATGGTGATGAAAGCCTCTATCGGACTTTCTTTTTTTTTTTAGGCAGCATCATTATTAGATGAGCAGAGACTCCTTTTAGCTAGGAGCCTTTTCTTGTCTGTTCACACCAATGAAACTTTCATGCATGTGTCACCGTCTATATCTGGCTATCTCTGCGTGCACTTAGTGAGCTGATGACTCACGGCACCTGAACTCACCTCACTTTTGCCCGCAAGAGGGATCTGCATTTGAATTCATGTGTGCGTGTGAGTGAGTGAGTGCGTTTTCTGAAATATTGAACATAACCCCACATGTTCCTCCCGTGTGAGAGGTTGATGAGCGGCAATCTGATGTGCAATATTTTAGAGAGACTTTTAGCTTGTTTTCTGTGTTTTAGGGTGAGGATACATATCAAAACTAGACTGAATATATGAACATTACTTTTAAAAGATGTTAACATGAAATATTTGTAAAAGCTATTGAGGAAAAGTTCATTTTTGTTCTTGTCTGTTTTCTATTTTGGCTATAAAATGTCACCATCTGCATCTATGAAATACTACCACGGTAACGCATTTGACAATGTCTCTACGATAAAGTTCGGGCAAGCAATAAGCGTCCGAATTTTCGCCTTTTTTTTTTGCTTTTTGCCATCTATCTGTCGCCACGGTAACGCTTTTGACTGAGAAAAGTAACGTGCATCGTCGCAGGATTGATGTATAACACACCACAAAATTACACGATTAATGAGGCTAAGAGACTTTTCTTTAAGTTGAGACATGATACAGGTGTGTACCGATTTTCGTGCATGTACGTCAAACCGTATCGTGGGGCTTGAGGCACGAAGTTTTCTAGGGGGCGCTGTTGAGCCATTAGACCACGCTCATTAATGCAAACCATTAAATATCAAATTTTTCACCAGGCCTGGCTTGTGTGCAAAATTTGGTGACTTTTGGGGCACGTTTAGGGGGAAAAAAGGCCCTCCTTTTGTCGGAAGAAAAACGAGGATAACAAAAAAAACTCCTACAGATACAATAGGGCCTTATGGTGTAATCGGTACACACCTGGCATCATGGCCGAAACCGACCAGGAAGTCAGCCATTTTGAATTAGTTGTGTAATTTTGGCGCAATTTATCCCATGTCTTCGGCCGCCCGAACCGTAACGTGCACCCAGGTGTGTTATACATCAAAATGTGCATCTACATCCTGCGACGACGGCCATCACTTTTCTCAGTCAAAAGCGTTACCGTGGCGACGATAGACGCCAAAAAGCGCACCCACCCTTCATCTGATTGGTCCATATTTGATAGTTCCTACTTTGTGCCATAACTTTTGAATGGTTTGACATAAAGACTCGTGGGTGGTGTCATCGGACTCGGTTTTGAGTTCTTGGACATAATTGGTGCAAATTAGCCCCGCCCCTTCTTCTGATTGGTCGATATGCAGTAGTTCCTATTTTCTGCAATAACTTTTGAATGGTTTGACATAAAGACTCATGGGTGGTGTCATCAGACTCGGTTTTGAGTCCTTGACCATAATTGGTGAAAATTGGCTCCGCCCCTTCTTCTGACTGGTCGATATATCATAGTTCCTATTTACTGTAATAACTTTTGAATGGTTTGATAGAGAATCGTGGGTGTTTCATCCGCTAAATGTCCAGGTCTGAAGAATCTACATCAAGTCATACAAGCTTCCACTGCAGCCTGAACGTGCACAAGGGTGGAGGACCGTTCATCGCTGCTTCCAGCTTTAATTTGAAAATGCTGCCGAACCAGCTGCAGCTCGTCGCAGTCGTTTTTGTTAGACTTTTGTATAGTGTTACAAATAGACAATAAATAAAAGAATAAATACATTGTGAAGCTTTTTAACTTGTGGGAATGTGTTATCTAGGAAACACTGATTTTTGAAAGGTTGTTCCTAGTTGTTTGGGTGCTCTGCTCCTTCAGATGGTTCTGCTGGCACTTCTGGTGACTTTTAGCATCCGTTCTGACAAGTATCTGGGACAATGGGGACATTTTTTACATACAAGAGCAGCCGATTAGGTTAACAAAAGTCCAGAAAAACACCCCCCAAAAAACCCACAAATCCCTACTGAAATGAAGAGAGACATCCCAGCTGGAGAACAGGAGCAAATCTTAGTGGAAGAAAAAAACAAGTTTAAACCACAGGGAACGTAAGGTCACTGGCTAATATGGAGAAACATGGAGTATTGGCCAGTCCACAGTAGGGATGTTAATGATTAATCGATTTTCGATTAATTGCCGTTATGAAATTACCCGATTAAAATTAACGATTACAATTAATCTATTTATTTATTTATTTTTTTCGTTTAATTTCACCAGCTGTTATTACGCCCGGACCACATTTAATGCGACACAACGCGCTGCGCCGCGCACATAAAGTTAGAAGAAAGAGGCGGCGGATATGTTTGGTTTTAGTAACATCATGCTCAGGCAATGAGTCTGCAATGGCCCAGACGGGAGACACATGTAGCTCAGTGCTTAACTTTTATTTTTAATCCACTCTATATTCTTCTGGTTGTTCTCCGATATGCTCCCCTAAAGCCTGAATTATGGTTCCGCCTTAAATCGACGCAGAGCCGCCGTAGCATACGCCGTAGCCTACGGCGTAGGCTCTGCGTTGTTGTAACACGGAACCATAAATCAGCCTTCACCCGGTACATACATAGGTTCCTCTAAACATCTGTCCCCGCTACAGTTTTAACTAAAAGAAAATGTGCTCCAATACAGCAGGTCTCATCATTTTATTTTGAACACTGCCAAAACTCTAACTTAAAACGTAACTAGAACTTAAAATTTGCTTGACACAAATGACACTATTATGGCTGCTGCTACTACTAATAGCCTTGAAGTGCACTTTATATTATATTCCTTGTGGTACAAAAATGTCTTTTTGTTACTTTTGTATCAAATACATATTTGATTAAGGAATACATTAAAATGTCCTTTGTATTTTATAAAAGCAAAAAAAATTATGTTTGTATATCAGATGGGGGAAAACCGCCGCTTATCAACTAATCGATGATCGATCGATAAGGTTATCAACTGTCAATTAATGAAATAATCGATAATTTGCATCCCTAGTCCACAGCAGGAATACTGAGAACATATTGAATATTCCTTTTTAGTATTTTATGTCACTGAAACATGGCTGCAGAAACATATTCCTGACTTCAACGCCTCTCTGCTGGCTTTTAGACAATACTGGCAGGCAGAAAAGGTGGAGGGATCTCAATACTAACATAGTTAGCGTACACACTAGTTATAGTTATTCAAGTATATTGTTATACCATTGCTGTCTATTGTTCTCTATTATATCGTAGTATTATAGTAAAGTAATGATAATGTAATACTATGCATTATAATTACTTCTATTTTTTACTATGACGTTCCAGCTACTCAAATCTTGCTTGTAATGTCAGTACATTAACAAATTGAAAGTAAATATTACATGTGGGTATCTAGTTAAATCAACCCTCATTTCCTCAGTGGTTGCAGATTAATAAATGCTGGTGTACCAGGTGGACCAGAAAGAACAACTGACATTTCAGCAAAGACAAAAACAAGACTGTGGCTTCCCCTAACTTTTTACCCAGTCTTTTGTTCTTTTAAGTGGAACATTTTCTACAGAGATGTCACCCCTCCTTCTGCTCCCAAACACACGGTTCCACACGGTGCACGTTCTCACAGCATCGCCTGGAGTGTGCAGGGGAGCAGGCGGGAATGTCACAGCTATTACAAATCCTGTTGTCTTTGTCTCTGCCACAACAGTAGCCACCCAATTAACCTTTCATCTGAATGCACACACCCACACACCAGCATTTACACATGCACTCACACACTTTACACATAAAGAAACATTTTATTGGAAGGGGAGGCAGGACTCCAGGTTCCAATTCAATTCCATGTTATCTGCGGAGAGAATTAATTTCACTGCATGTTTGCTCTAATATGCATTCCCTTTCCTTTCTGTTTCCATGCTTGCAACCATTACTTAGACAAAATTACTCAGGGACCCATATATAGTTTAATTATTTTTAGCTGTCATGCACAAAACATAATCAACACCCTGAGACATCAGCGTTTTTAGGGTTAGCCCATACATGTGTTGTCTTTTCATGACTACAAAGACTTGAATACTGCACACACAGCATGCACGCTCCCACAATTCTGAGTATAAAGTGAATGCAGTATTCAAAATTAAATCAAACAAAAACAGGAATACTGTAGTCTATGTTGGAATTTCAAGTGAGCCTAAATCGATTTTAATACGAAAGAAATCTAGTTCAGACATGTTAGGCATGATTTTTCCTTTAATTTAGATTAAGCAGCAAACGTATTAAAAACATTTGCCCTGCTGACTCGCTACAAGCCTTTCAATCATGTTATTATTATTTTGACATCATGCATGACTATCAGCATAAGTCTGTCTTTTGGGGATTTACATTTTTATTGTTTAGTATACCTCAGGATAGAAGGAGACATTTACTTTAATACAATTCATGCCTTTTTTTCAGCATTGATGGGGGAGCTAGGCTAACGGCAAGTCAGGACTTGTGGGATTTTAACATATGAAAACAACTCAGACTGCAAAACTGTACTTCTACTTGTCCCTGACAATTAGATTACGTTGTGTAATTCAATTCAATTCAATTCAATTTTATTTGTATAGCGTCTAATACAACTGATGTTGTCTCTAGACGCTTTCCAGAGATCCAGAACATAAACCCCCGAGCAATTATTACATAAACAATGGCAGGTAAAAACTCCCCTAGTGGGAGAAAAACCTTAAGCCAAACAGTGGCAAGAAAAACTCCCCTTTAGGAGGAAGAAACCTGGACCAGGACCAGGATCATAAGGGGGGACCCTCCTGCTGAAGACCAGACTGGGGGCCAGGGACGTCAACAGGCGTCAGGACGTCAACAGGCAGGTGGAAGCAGCAGCGGGATGACCGGGGGTGGGGACCACAGGCAGGTGGAAGCAGCAGCGGGATGACCGGGGGTGGGGACCACAGGCAGGTGGAAGCAGCAGCGGGATGACCGGGGGTGGGGACCACAGGCAGGTGGAAGCAGCAGCGGGATGGCCGGGGGTGGGGACCGCAGGCCAGCACGCAGCTCCCGAAGCTCCGGCCCAATCAGCAAGCCCCAGGTGTACCAGGCTATAATAATAATGAAGAGGAAACTTTCCTCTAACATGAAGGGATGGAGCCCACGGTTCTGACCGGGATAACCAGGAACAACAGTCGTGAGTCACTGACAAACACAAAAAACCTTAGTTAAGGGAAAACAAAAACAAACACACAAAGTTGGCGACACTGATGGAAGTACAGGGTTACATGGAGAAAATAAATCAATAGTAAAGTGGTTATTATGGGAGCTTAGTGAAGAATAACTACAGCCAAAGTTCAACCTGAAATACCAAAAATATAATTAGCATTTAGAATATTCTGGGAATCTTAAACTGTAAGATTTAAGCAATATTAATCAGCAATATTAAAATAATAAAAGGCTTGCAATATTTCAGTTGATTTGTAATGAATCCAGAATGTATGACATTTTAGTTTAGAACTTTATCACAATATTCAAATTTTCTGAGACAGTCAGTATATATATATATATATATATATATATATATACATATATATATATATATATATATATATATATATATATATATATATATATATATATATATATATATATATATATATATATATATATATATATATATATATATATTATGTGTAAAGTAAAGAGGGTAGTAGTAATGGAGGAACATTTGGCCCTTTTTGTTTAAAACTTCTTTTGCAAACATGGAAATATGTAATTGACAGCATCAGGTATTTAAAATTTGATTATTATGTCTGAAGAAAGTGAAATATTGGCAATGTCACACCATTACTGAGTTTTCCCTGCTCTTTTGTGTGAAACCTACAGTGTTGTCCTGGCCAATAACATTCCCCCCACTTTTCATTACAGCAGTCATTTCATATCCTGACTGCAATATTCCCTCAAATGCAGCGTTTGTTGATGTTCTTTCTTGTCACAGCAAGTTCTTTGTCATCTAGTGTTACATCTCCCTTTCCCGTCTCCTGCGTCTAAAAGGGCTTGTGCCATCAGTGGGATTGCTTTTGCATGAGATTATCAGGATGGCTGTCACTTCCTGTTCTCCGGCTTGTCCGTGTGCATGTTTGTATGTTTGTGGGTTCATTTAACAACGTGTTTGCTGGTACATCATAGTTTCTACTTGACAAATGGATTCAGTTATTGTAACTGTGGGCTGTGCCATGAATGTGTGCGTCTGCTTATCCATCACGTTCAAATACTTCAGCCAATTATACAAATATATACAAAATATTAGCGCTTAAATCTCAGAGGTATATATGCATGGAAAACAAATAAGCTCTTAAAGCAGCGCTATGTAACTTTTCCAGCTTAATCTAATATTTCATCATCATCATTGTGATGGAACATCAACATCAACTCCAGTCTGGCCTTCGGCAGGAGGGTCCCCCCTTATGAGCCTGGTCCTGCTCAAGGTTTCTTCCCTCCTAAAGGGGAGTTTTTCCTTGCCACTGTTTGGCTTAAGGCTTTTCTCCCACTAAGGGAGTTTTTACCTGCCATTGTTTATATAATAATTGCTCAGGGGTTTATGTTTATGTTTATGTTTATGTTTATGTTTATGTTCTGGATCTCTGGAAAGCATCTAGAGACAACATCTGTTGTATTAGACGCTATATAAATAAAATTGAATTGAATTGAATTGAACTTCCAACAGGTTTAATGAAGCTCTGTCATGGTCTGAGGGGTCTGTATCTCCTTCACTGGCACTATGTAACTTTGAGGAGCATGGTAGGAACCCTGCCACACTAAAAAACTACACATTTTTACGGCTTTGACTGCTTTACGGCATACGTCACTTCCCCCTCCTTCCCCATTCGTAGTGGAGACCAAAGCTGGGCGGGGCGTGGAGCGCAGAGCTCAGCAGAAGCTGGTGTCATGGCCGAAGCAGCTGAAAAACAAAGTGTTTTCACATTCGTCTTGGGTTTTGGTAATTCTAAAATTACAACAGACACAGAATAATAATAGTGATCATAAAATTGTGTAATTGGCAATGAGGAAGCTTTATAAAATAATAATACAATTGAATAGAATTACAGCCCTAGAGGAAAGAATGCAATGCAAAGAAAATGTATAGAACATTTCTAGTATTTTTCCTGAGAGCTGTAAAATAGTGTGTTATGTTGTGGAAAATGATAACGTGACACTTAACTCAGATCGGAGCTGACGTGACTCCATTTATTTGCAAACCCAAAACATGAATGAAAAAACCACTGACTGCCGTCAAACGGAACGGGCAGTGTCGTAACCCGAAAACAGTTCTTAAGGTGACAGTGTATGTCTGTGAACTACCAGACATAACATTTCCCCCCCCTTCACACAACCTAGGTGTGATACTCAGTCTCAAAGTCCCCCAGGTGTCTAGGCCTGGTGCGAGCCCGAGCTGGGCGACCCTCGGGTGCAGCAGCAATGTCCGGTGGCCGCTCTTCGCCTGCGGCCTGTGCTTGGACAGCTGGGGCGGCTGCCACATCGAACTGTGCAGCCGGCAGGGCTGTAACGGCCGGCACACCCAGTCCAGACCCGGGTGGGGCCTGCACCTTACGCAGGCGGTTAGCATGCCAGCGAGTGCCGTCGGCTAACCTGAAGGAAGCTGGGCCAAGCCGTTTGGTAACCTGGACGGGGTCTGACCAGAACGACTGGAGCTTGTCGCCACGATGAGGTCGTCGGATCCTGACCCAATCCGAGACAGCGATGGCAGGTGGCCTAACCCGTCGGGTCCTGTCGAAGCGGTCCTTCATCTGGCGTTGACGGGCAGTGACTGCGGCTTGAACCGGGTGGACTGGGACCTGAGCCAGTGTGGGGCGGAGCCTATCCAGAGGCAGCTGGAGCTCCCGTCCCAGCATGAGGGAGGCTGGGGAGACTCCTGTGGTGGCGTGTCGGGTGGCCCGATAGTGCAGCAGAGTCTGTAGGAGACTAGTGGTGAGTGTGCACCCTTGTGCCAAGTGAGCCCTGATCCCATTTTTAAGCGTTTGATTCAAACGTTCCACCCCCCCGTTCGCCGCCGGGTTGTAGAACGCCGTGCGAATGTGGCGAATCCCTTTCCCCGCCAGGTATGAGGCCAGTTCATGGTAGATCATTTGGGGTCCGTTGTCAGTCGTGATCCTCCTTGGCAAACCCCAACGTGCGAACAGAGACTCCAGGATGTCAATGAGCACCTTGGCCGTGACGGAGCCCACGGGCGCCACCTCCGGCCACTTGGAGTGGAGGTCGTAGACCACGACGAGGAACCTCTGATGATGCGGCACCCCATGCAGCTCACCACAGATGTCAAGCTGCAGGTGCTCCCAGGGCTGTGATGGCCAGTCCAACGGCTGCATGGGTGGGGGTGGGGCCGGGGCCCTGGTCTTGCCGCTAAGAAGGCAAGCAGTGCAGTCCCTGACCAGGGCCTCTATTTCCCTGTCGATGCCCGGCCACCAAACAACATCACGGCACCTCTGTTTGAGCCTGACTATGCCCAGGTGACCCTCGTGCGCCATAGCAAGGACACGCGCCCGGAGGTCACCAGGGACCACAGTGCAGAGCCCGCGGGCGACACAGGTGTCGTTCCAGCACGACAACTCCTCCCTGACCCTGTGATAGGGAAGCAGCTCGTCGGGTACCTTCCCAGGCCAGCCTTGCCTGACGTAGGTCGAGAGTGTGGACAGGACGGGGTCGTCCGCTGAGGCGTCCCGAAGCTCCTGGAGCGACACTGTCCCGTGGAGGCGTGTGTGGAGGAGCTGGATGAGGTCCTGTTCAGCCTGGTCCCGGTCGGGGGCCAAAGGCTGGGCTGTGGATGGGCCAGGGATCGCACGTGACAGCAGGTCAGCCACCACGTTGTCGCGGCCTGGCGTGAACTGCAGGCGGAAGTTGTACTGCTGCAGTCGGTCAGCCCAACGATGGAGGCGGAGCGGTTTGTGGCCAGTGCCTGACGTTGCCAGGAGGGTAGTGAGGGCCTGGTGGTCAGTCCTCAGTGTGAATGTGCGCCCGTAAAGGTACATATGCCAGCGCTCACAAGCCCAGAGGCACGCTAAGGCCTCCCGCTCCCCCACCGAGTACCTCTGTTCCGTGGGACTGAGAGCCCGCGAGGCGAAGGCGATCGGTCTCTCCACGCCCCCCTGCAGCTGGGACATCACAGCGCCGATGGCGAGGGCAGAGGCGTCGCACGTGACGAGGGTGGGGCTGACCAGGTCGAAGTGCGCCAGGACCGGCGCAGAGGTGAGCTGGGACTTTAGTAAGCGTACGGCGTCAGAACATGCTGGTGTCCAGACCCAGGGCTCGTCTTGCTTCAGCAGCTTACGCAGCGGCGCAGTCGTGGCAGAGTACTGTGGCAGGAAACGGAGGTAATACGCCATCATGCCCAGGAAAGAGGCCACCTGAGCGGCTGAGGTTGGCTCCGGGACACGGTGGATGGCCTCTGTGTTTGAGTGGAGCGGGTACGTGCCACCCGCCGAGAGGCGGAACCCGACAAAGTCAATGGCTGGGGCGGCGAAGACACACTTCTCGCCATTGAGTGTGAGGTGATGCTTGGCCATTGCACTGAACACCCTGTGCAGGCGCTCATCGTGGTCTTCGACCGTGGCCCCGTGAACCACAATGTCATCCAGGTAGACGGCCACACCTGGTATACCTGCGAAGACGGAGGCCATAATTTTCTGGAAGCAGCTGGGGGCGGAGCTTAGCCCAAACGCCATGCGCTTGTAGCGGAACACCCCTCTGTGGGTGATGAAAGCGGTGAGGTTGCGGCTCTCGGGGTGTAGTGGCACCTGGAGGTAACCCTGGCGGAGGTCCAGTTTTGAAAAAACGGTGGACCCGTGGAACTGGGCGGTGAGCTCCTCTGTGGTTGGCAGGGGGTATTTGTCGGGGATGATGGCCTTGTTCACTGCTCGAAGGTCCACGCAGAGTCGCAGCCCCCCAGACTTCTTCCTGGCCACCACCAGGTTGGAGATCCAGGGTGACGCGTTCACCTGCTCGATGATGTCGTCATCCAGCATACTTTGCAGCTGAGCAGAGATGTCATCACGGAGGGCCAGGGGAGAACGACGGAGGGGCTGTATGACAGGCGTCACAGTCGGGTCCAACAGGGGCTGGTGGGCGAAACCCACGAGGCAGCCCACCCCGCTGAACAGCGCAGGCCACTGTTGCTGCCAGGGGATGACAACGGCATTAATCTCCGAGCCGGTGGTGTCCAGCAGGGTGAAACCGAGGCTGGTGAAGAGGTCGAGGCCCAGGAGGTTGGCCCCGTGGCGTGCAACATTGAACCTAAAAACTGGTAGTGTCTTATCTCCGTATTTTACGGGCAGCTGGAGGGAGCCCACAATGTCAATTTGGGAGTTGGCGTAACCACGCAGGGTGGTGGTGGCCGGTCCAAGTGGCTCGCAGGGGAAAAACTGTGTAACAGTCGCCAGGTTCAGGAGAGACACTGTGGCCCCTGTGTCTAGGAGGAGGGGCAGAGTGACATCTCCAACCATTAATGAGCACGTTTTGAACGGTGCTCGTGCTGAGCTCACGTTGGGGATGACTGTGGTGTTAGTGGGTGGCTGAGAGGCTCGAGCTGGGGCAGACCTGCAGACTTTGTGGAAGTGGTTTAATTTCCCGCAGTTGGAGCAGGTTTTACCACGGGCAGGGCAGTTCTGGGCTCTTGAGTTGTGTGCAGAAGAGCCACAGTTACCACACTGCTGATGGTACTGATCGCGGGGCCGAGCGGCCAGCAGGATGTTCTCCTCCCCGCTGTCAGCACTCACATGAAGGAGGGGCGTGTGTGAGGTGAGCGCGCCCGCTGCCTGTGTCTGTGAGGGCGGGGGAGTTGAAAAGCTCGCCGCGCACTCCAGCGCAGATTCCACCTGAACCGCAAGGTTTATTGCTGCTGATAAAGTCAGATCATCGTTTTCCAGCAACAATCGTTCTCTGATTTTGTTGCAGCTCGTGTGCAAAATCAGTTGGTCTCTGACCATTTCGTCCCGCAGTCTTCCAAACTTGCAGGAATCAGCCAAACCCCGCAGGTCCGCCACGTACTGAGCCACTGTTTCCCCTGGCCTTTGATGTCGCCGCCGGAACAGGACCCGGCGGAGCAGAGCGCTCTGTGGAGCCGCGAAATGTCCTTTCAGTAACTCCACGGCCAGGGAGTATGACGGTGCGTCGCCGAGTGTTCCGAACACCCGCTGTCCCTCAGTTCCCAAGCAGTGCAGCAGCAGGGCACGTTTCCTCCCGACGGACACGTCCGTCAAGCCGGCAGCCAGGATGTACGTCTCGAACGCGGAGATCCAGCGGTGCCATGGGACCGGTGGTTCCCCCGGGAGGGCCAGGAACGGAGCGGGTGGTGGTAGGGAACAAGCCTCAGCCATCTCTCGTCGCCAATGTTATGTTGTGGAAAATGATAACGTGACACTTAACTCAGATCGGAGCTGACGTGACTCCATTTATTTGCAAACCCAAAACATGAATGAAAAAACCACTGACTGCCGTCAAACGGAACGGGCAGTGTCGTAACCCGAAAACAGTTCTTAAGGTTACAGTGTATGTCTGTGAACTACCAGACATAACATAGTGCAGGTCTGATCTGCAAAACATTCAGTTATTCACAGGTTATAAAGTATTTTTTTATGTTGTCAGTAAGTATGTTGGACTACTAATTTATGACGAAGTCTCTAAAAAACGTGACAGGAAAAAGGTGCAGTAGAAACGCTGAAACAGGACGGGGGGCGGGGGAGACTTCACTAATAAAACCAAGTTGAACTTAGTGTTTTTCAACATCGTCATATTATATTGTTTATCCAAAAATAGATACATTACCTCTTCACTATCCATCCTGCAAACGACCGCTGAAAACAGAAAAGTAGTTTTGAAAGTCAGTCCCGTCTTATTTCATTCACTATCAAAACAAATGCAGCGACGGGACAGGAGTTTTCCGGCAGTACGAGCTGGTGCTCATGGGAAATGTAGTTCTTTCTGGTAAAGCACTACCGATTTGGTCCAAAGGAGACGCCAAACTCAACAAAAGCTGGAAGTTACATTGTGCTGCTTTAAGCCACTGAAAGACTTTGTTTTATCTCCAACACAATACGTATTACTATTTTCTGTGCATCCTATTTACGTATTTTTGTCTCAATACACAAAATAAAAAGCTAAAGAAAACTGAAAATCTCATTCTCTTTGTTCACATATACATCACATAACGTTGGCGAATAGCATTCACTTCAGTTTCATTACACTTTTAAAATGATAAAAGAAAAATTCTGAGTAAGTAAACTTTAAAGACATCTATGCAAAATTGACATATTCCAGTTTCCTCAAATTTATGCATACTTTGTGTTACTGAGACTGAGGCCCTGGAGTGAAGCGCCACGGTCAATTATGCTGCAATCTTATTACTAAACTGCTCACAGAAATAAATTGTATATTGTATATAATGCTTTTTCTCCCTACTACACATACACACACACACGCACGCGCACGCACACACACACACACACACACACACACACACACACACACACACACACACACACACACACACTCACATACATACCATCCCAGACACAATACACATACTGTGTGGATGGTACTTACAATAAAAAGCATCAAGAGACTCTTCTAATTACACCATCCAAGCAAATCATTAAATGAAGATTGCATTGGGCCAGCTGAGAATCAAAAAATGAAATTAAATTCAGAAGGAACCAAAGAAAGAGAGCAATAGAAAGAAAGAGAAGAGAAAGAGAAGAGGGATCGCTTGACTTTCTGTTCGGCTGAAAATACTGTCGAGAGTGAAGGTTTAAAATGAACAGTTTGGGCTTAGATTTCATAGAGTATTAATACCAAAATCCATAATCTCGTGTAATGCTGTAATAAGCAAGGTTTTAAATGTTTCCCTTTTCAGCAACTGCCTTCAACATATGACGTTTGCTGCTGTGAAAAGTGTTCTGAAGAGAATCAGGAGTGGATTATCTGGTTATCACATCAACCTCAGCAGATGGCTCGCCACAAGCAGGAGGCTGCGATGACGTTGCACAACACTGGAAAATAAGCATTTGTACACCAATTACAGCGTGCTTGGTTATGGCACGCTCCTAAATGACTGACGGGTGGTAGATATGCCAAACGTCATGGTTTGTATTTGCATGTGATGGATCAAAAGAGCTCATAGCCAGTGTTGTGCAAGTTCCTACTTCTCATGAACCAGTTCAAAGTTCAATTCAATTCAATTCAATTTTATTTATATAGCGTCTAATACAACAAAAGTTGTCTCTAGACACTTTCCAGAGACCCAGAACATAAACCCCCGAGCAATTATTACATAAACAATGGCAGACGCTCAGACTTGTTTTCTCAGCGCAGGTGGACATCATTCGCACAGAAAGGTTCGATTTTTACCGTCGGACTCTTTGGGAGACGATGTGTAAAATTCCTGCAGATATGTGATATGTGACAGCTCGCTAACACTGCGTCTGCAACGTCTCTCTCTTCACTGGTCATGTAAAGATGCACCGGGCTCGGGCCGCCGTTGCCATGGAGCTGGTGCCGTTGCTATGCTAGTGTGTGCACTGCATTGTGGGTAATGTAGTGTGAAGTCGTCGTCTCTTCTTGTTTTTTTTTTGCATTTGCTGTAGGATTCTGTAGCATTTCCTGTAGCGCAGCTCCATCAGGTAGATTATTCCGTAATAATTGGACCTAAACAGTGAAGCTGAAACTCACATAATCTACAGTTCAAATTCCAGTTCGTGATCTGCAGAATGAACAAGTTCACGTTCAAGTTCTTTATTTGCAAATATGTTGCGTTTAGTTCAACGTTCTCACAGAAATGAACGCGTTTATTGAACCCGTTGGTGCACAACACTGCTCACAGCTCTCACCAGCTCAGGCTCTGCCAGGAAAGGTGTGTGCATGCAGCTCAGGTTCCAGTTCATCGTATCAGTTAGATCTATGACTGGGACCTTGACCTATACATCACCCGGCCGGCTCCTCGTACCCAACCCTGAGGTCATATATCTCCTGAGTGTGTGCGTGTGTGGCCATGCTTGTTTGGCTTCATTTGTAGACTCATGCTGCCAAGGCACTGAGACGGTAATGGCCCTCTCAGTGGATATAAACCTCCTGCACACACACACACACACACACACACACACACACACACACACACACACACACACCCTGCACACGTGTGGAGATGCAGTTGGATTTTTGAGGAGACCCTTGTGTGCTCTCTGAGGAAAATGTGTTATTGAAACCTTGGCTTTATGGGGGTTGTTGGTACAACACACATGCACAGAGCAGTATCTTTCACTCCCGGCCTATAAAACCCGTGGTGTGTGTAAGACCCGTGGACCGGCACGGCCCGGCCTGCAAGGAGCTGGCACATTAGTCAGTGAAGAGGTGTGGGCCGATCATGCAACTGTGTACTTGTTTGTTTCCCAAGATGTTAAAGGTGGCCATGGGAGTACTCTGAGTACTCTGAGGGGCTTTCTGTCAGAACCTGTGTGTGTGAGTACTTACTACCCAATAAAATGTATGTATGTATGTATGTATGTATGTATGTATGTATGTATGTATGTATGTATGTATGTATGTATGTATGTATGTATGTATGTATGTATGTGTATGTGTATATATATATATATATAGGCGATTAAAAAAATGAAATAAATTACAGGATTTATAATTAATTAATCTAAATCAGGGGTCGGCAACCCAAAATGTTTTAGAGCCATATTGGACCAAAAACACAAAAAACAAATATGTTTGGAGCCGCAAAAAATGAAAAGTCTTGTATAAGTCGTAGAATGAAGGCAACACATGCTGCATGTTTCTATATTAGTTATAACTGGGGGAGATTTTTTCCTTATGCACTTCGAGAAAAAAGTCGAAATGTCGAGAAAAAGTTGAAATGTTGAGAAAAAAGTTGAAATGTCGAGATTAAAAAGGAAAGGAAAAAGGAAGAAAAAAAGAAAAAAAAAAGAAAAAAAGGAAAAAAAAGGTCAAACATTTCTGAAAAAGCTCCAGGAGCCACCAGGGCGGCGCTAAAGAGCCGCATGCGGCTCTAGAGCCGCGGGTTGCCGACCCCTGATCTAATTAATCACATTTTAATCTCATATCTGTTAAAGGTGCCCAAATAAAGAATTTGAATCTTAGGACATTGCAAAATTGCAGGGCATGACTAATCAATTGAATACACTAAGAAGAAAAGATTTGAAATCCACATTTTTATTGGTGAAGTGTTTCATAAATGAAATTCAAAAGAAAAAGCTCAAGCACATCAGCAAACCAATTAGGCCAGGTGCATTATTCAAAATGCAATGCAAATACAGTAAAATAAATAAAATTCAGAAATAAAATAAGGCCCTGTTTACACGTAGCAAAAACGGTGGAGTTTTCATGCGTTTTGTTCGTTCGTTTACACAAAAACGAAGCTCAAAGTCTCCAAAAACTATATTTTCTGAAATCTCCGGCCAAAATGGAGATTTGCAAAAACTCCGACTTCACGTTTGCTTGTAAAAGGAGAGAAACGGACATTTAGGCTTCAGAACGTCACATTATGAGACAGAAACGTCACCAGCGTCATGAGTGACACCTGTGGTTACAATCAGTTTGTAACCGTCAATATTTTCTTGTATTTTACCTGTTTTATATTCTAACGTCACACTTAAAAGTAACTCCACTTCTCTGTCACTCCAAACCAAAGACTCTGGTTCATCTTGGAAGTAACTGGAAGTTACTCGTGTCATTTGTTGATGTTTTTTTCCAGGATTCTGATTGGCTAGCATGACTTTATCTTCTCGTTACACTGCCCCCTGTAGGTTTGGCTGCTCATAGCACCTTAACAGATATTTATGCAGGTTCCTGGAAATTATGGTATTTTTAAAAACGTAGAGGGGGAAATGTTTGTAAATACCTGGCTGTGTGGAAACGTGGCCTAAGGCTGAGTCTCAAATCAAAATTAAAACTAAAGCTGACTGAATACAGCGATTCAAGCACTAGTAGCTGTAACGTTTACAGTGGAACTTATCCAGACATGTTTAGCGTTTAAATGATAATTCAGGCTGGAGCAGCTCCGCTGATAGGAACATTCTTTTTTACAAAATGTACAAATCACTGCGTTCTTGTTGATAGTCCCGTCTTCTTTCTTTTTCTACATAAACTTGCCGTTCAAAGGCCCAGCAAAGATTTGCTGAGTCTCCCCTGAGTCGTCCAGGTCTGTCAGGTCTTTGTTAGTTTGACCAGCAGCAGGAGGGAAGTGACCTGTAACTGCCAAGTGAACTACGGCTCCCTCAATGGGACACATTTAAAATACTTGCGCATTTTGACACTCATAATTAATTGCATTCATTTTCATAACGCGTTAATTAGCAGTGTAATTAATTAATGTAATTATCGCGCTAAATTGACAGCCCTAGTATATATACATACTGTATTTTCCACACTATAAGGCGCACCTTCAATGAATAACGTATTTTAAAACGTGTTCCATATATAAGGCGCACTAAATATCTGGTAAAATACCAACTATAGTGGCTGGGGTTGAGCTACGTATCTACCTGATGGAGCTGCTACAGGAAATGCTACAGAATCCTACAGCAAATGCAAAAAAAAAACAAGAAGAAAAGTACCGTATGTCAAACTTTAATAACAAAATAAAAACCAGCTTTGCTCGTCAAAGTCTCCATCATGTGAGTCAGCGTTGCTGCTGTTGTCTTGAACGTCTGTGACGATTCCTGACGTTTTTAGCGCCGTTACTTCCGCGACACCAACTACATTACCCACAATCCCCCTGACTACATTACCCACAATCCCCCTGACTACATTACCCACAATCCCCCTGACTATAGTAACAGAAATTACCGTAATGATCAAATATCATTCATGCATTATAAGGCGCACTGCCGGTTTTTGAGAAAATTAAAGGCTTTTAGGTGCGCCTTATAGTGCGTAAAATACGGTATATATATATATATATATGTTTACAAACTAAAAGTGGCCCTTTCTGAATGTTTTGCATGTTCCCCCGGGCTTGTGTGGGTCCTAAAATAAACATGCAAGTAAGTCGCTTTGGATAAAATGGTATGGATGTTAAGAAGCAGAAGCTGGACAGGGAATTCCTGAACGCTCCATGAAAGCCCCGTCACCGTTGTCCTTAACGACTCTGGTAACAAAGACCAGAGCGTGAGAGGATCAACGGATCAATATTGTTTTACAGCGAACAGGAAAGAAGGGTTTGTCGTTTATTTCAGTTCATTCAAATCAAATCGGATTTAGTTCAAGTCAATTCACACAAGTTTGATTCCCGTTTAGTTCAGTATTACTTAATTATTATTCCATCAAAGGGAAGATAGTGCAAATAAGTAATGTAATGGAATACAATTAAAAACATCACAAAGAACAACATAGTGGTAAAGGGCTCTTGTCCACACTGAATCAACGTGTTTAACTGAGGACACCGTTGTTTAACTGCTAGTTGTATAGTTGTCTGGGATATTCAGCCTCTCATGCAATGTTCTGTTTTTACTGCAGAGATCTACTCATTTCTACGGGTTTGTTCTTTTTCCCCCCACTGGCTCAGGTGTTTCGTGCCCTTCTAGGTCAATGCACATTTAACTGCACTCACTGTAAATGAATGAAGATATGCAATATCTAGCTGCAAAAGGTTTTACCTTCTTCTTCAGAGCCTTAAGTCCTGCAAATAGAAATGCCATCTCCCTTCCTATCTGTTCTCCAGGTAAACCTACTCCAGTAGCCTGTACGCTCCCCTTCACCACCTCCATCTATGTTTTCCAGGATGGATATATTATTTGATTTATTTGTCTTCCTACTTACATCAACATTCATTTTTTTGGTCTTTTAGAGATTCAACATGGAGTGATTGTTGCTATACCTGGTTCTCTGCACTCGGCTTCTTCTCCACCACTGACACCTCCCACAACAGCAGAGTCTTCTCAGTATTTCTGGAGATTTCAGGGTTTGAGTTGTCCTGGAAGTGTGACGTGTGGAGAGTGAAGACACACTGTGAGATTACAGTCCCCTGTGGTGCTCCTGCCGTGAACCGCCCGCTGGGATACACCACACTTTACTCTCACAGACCGCTCTGTTTGTCAGGTAGTGGATAATCCGGGTGATTGGGGATGCATCCCCCTGTGTTTCCTCCTGCTCCTGACATAGGAGTGCACCCAGATTTATGTTAAATGCACCAGAGATCAGAGAGCGTGACCCTCAGAGTTCTGCAGTGTTTGCCCTGGTACCGGTGGGCTGGTTGAAACGGGAAGAAGACGCATCTGAAGTTTAAGACTTGGATGAATGAAGTTGCAGATGAAAAGGGTCTCGTTGGTCCCGTGGATGGAAATGTAGTTTTAAAAAAGGGATGGATGGAAGCGTGCTCTGTTTTCTAATGTGTTTCCATGTTCTGGAATGTACTTGAAACAGTTGAAAGTATTTTGTTATATTTAAGTGTTTACAGAAGGTCCTTGTCTATAGGCTACCTGTCTCATTCAATGTGCATGCTGCATATATTTAATTTACTGCACTTTATAGCAAACTGCACTGATTTGTTCTTGGTGAAGCACCACCTTGATAAAAATAAACTGTTTCATAAATTGAACATGTGGTTTCACTAGTTAATCATTCACTCGTATACAAAAACCCATTTGAAACAAACAAAAAAAAGGAAATCTCATTGTTCTCAGGTCTAAAATTGATATGCAATCAAATTGCAATTAATTGCGATTAATTAATTACAAAGCCTGTAATTAATTTGATAATTTTTTTTAATCGAGTCCCAGCCCTAATTATTATATTATATGTTGATTAATTTATAGGACAAGAAGAACGTGGGAACCGTTGGAGGGGAATCAAAGCAGATGCAGAGGGTTTGATTTGAAATACTAGTATTCGACCGTCGACGATGGGCAACTGTTCTCCATGAAGATGAATCCTGTTTGGAGAAGACGTCAGTAGTAGAAAGGCGTATGTGAGGGAAACAGGAGAGCAAGTAATCCTAAGGTTTATGACACTAAGGCCGCGTTCAGACTGCAGGCAAATCTCATTCATATCTGATTCCTTCTCATATCCCATTTTCAGGGCTGACTGTCCACACTGTTTTTAGCAAGTGTCCAAATCGGATCTGTCTCTGTTCAGACTGGGCCACATCATTGACTGATCTGACGGGTTGCCGTAGCAACGACGTCGGAGCGGAGGCGTCACCCAGCGCGTGTATTGTGTGCCGTCATGTAATTGCGACAACAACGTCGCGTAGAGTGACGTCACGGACAGTCAAAACCGATCTGAGTGTTTGGAGCGGAGGAAGATTTTGGTCCGCGGGTCGAGGCGCGGTCGGCACCAATACACTGCACGTTACTAGTCAACACAATAGATTAATATTAATAACCCAATATCACGATACAGTTTGTCACCTCCACAACACGTACACTATCGTGATGTTTTTGTATCGCGAAATTTCGTGGCACGATATATTGTTACACCCCTACTTCCATCTATCCATCTATCCATCTATCCATCTATCCATCTATCTATCCATCTATCCATCTATCTATCCATCTATCTATCCATCTATCCATCTATCCATCTATCCATCTCAGGTATCAAAGGGACCATCATGCACATGTCCATGTTTGGGCAGTTTCATGCACCTCTGATTATCGTGCTACTTTGACACTGCTATTTGCTCATCATTCAGAGGATGTTCCATCTTTCATTGCTGACGATATGAAGTCTGAGCTAAAGCAAAGTATTTTGTGAGTATGTTTGTCACGTTTTTCCAAAGGCTTCAAAAGATGGCAGTCTACATGAGCCTGCTGGCGTCTGAGTGTGTTTGTGTGTGAAGCTCTTCCTTTATCCTTCCATTCCTCTAGAGATCTGACAGCAACTCCCCAAAGACACCTCTTTGTACAATATATACCATCCCTCCATATCCTACTGTTGTATTTCCTCAATCTTTCACCCCCTCTATTCCTCTCCTCTTTCTTGACCCTTTGTTTGCATGGCCTGCCCCTCTTTCTTTTTCACTAAGCTCCAATCTTTCTCTCCCAGTAGGCATGGATAATCCAGCGGTGCATTCTCATCTCTGACTTAGTTTTTGGTGACAGTTTCATGTGGCGTGTCACAGCATCTTCTCTTTGAGACCAAACAACAAAGTGTGCGTGCGTGCGTGCGTGCGTGCGTGCGTGCGTGCGTGCGTGCGTGCGTGCGTGCGTGCGTGCGTGCGTGCGTGCGTGCGTGCGTGCGTGCGTGCGTGCGTGCGTGCGTGCGTGCGTGCGTGCGTGTGTGTCTGTTTGCAAGTATGAACCCCCGCCCACCCAGGCCTGTGGGCACATGTGGCACCCTGTGTTTGGCTTGATATGAGCATTTTCCAATATTGGTTTGTATTCAATCAGATACCGCTCCGTCAGAGGGAGCTACCTTTAATATGTGGCTGGATCTTTGCAGACGGCAGTCCCATCAATAAGGTTTTATATTTGGTGCCAGATGTGTGAGCAGAGAGAATTCTCAGCCCAGACTCCGGAGGGCTGTGAGGGGATTTTCCTTTTCATTTCCACAAGCTTGCCCACCGTGCAGCTGCCCAAGTACCTGAAGTGGCTATAAATAAGCAGCTGCATTATGCTGTGAAGCAGCTGGAGTCTCATGAGATTCACAAGATCACGATCACGAGACAATACGTCTTTGCCAGGCGTCGAGCCTCAGGTTGCTGGTTCAAACACGATGACAGCAATCAGGTCCTCGCTGAAATAGGAGCAAGTAAGAATAGTGATGGCTTTTCACTGTGGAAAAAGTGCTTTTCCTCTTCTCTAAGAACAGTTTGATTTAACCATCTCAATTAAATCCTAATTCACTTCATTAGTTTTGGACCAGTTCACAGTAAAAGGCGTCTCAAGGGAATTTACAATGCAAAGTGTTTTGCTCCATATCGACTTCTTACCAATTCATACCCAAACAAGCCCAGTAATGACAAAAAAAAAAAAAAAAAAATATATATATATATATATATATATATATATATATATATATATATATATATACATGTGTATATATATATATATATATATATATATATATATATATATATATATATATATATATATATATATATATATACATATATATATATATATATATATATATAGTTATAGACACCATATGAATACATCTGAAGATTGAGTAGGCTATATTTTATGTTCTCTTCATGTTCTAAATTCTTCTGTGTTTTTATGCCAGACACTTTATATTTGACCTCATGAAATATACATTTGAAATGTTTAAGAACTGTATTTAAACTGCCAGAATGACATGCTTGTGAACACAGTGACATGAACGCCATAGCTTACACCAGTACCTTAATGTTGAAAATAAAAAACACGCTAATTAACAAGAAAAGTGCAAACAGCAAAAAAGCCAACAGCTCAAGTTGCATTCTTTGGGGAAATCAAATGAAAACCTAGTTGACACAACAAGAACTAGTATAGACTAGTAAACTGCCCGTAGGCCGTGCCCATCAGAGGACAAACCTCTCATCTTTACATCTTACACAAAATATTTCTACAAGTACAAAGTTTATTTACAGATACAGAATATTTATGGCTTTGATTTGAGCCCATACTTCTGGCAATGTCATGGTGGAACGCTTGCTTAGTCACAAACCTAAAGTGGCATATGTAACAACTCATAATGTAATAACTTAAATGTAATAAAAGTTAATAATGAGCATTATGAGCTGTTATTACATTATGAGCTGTTATTACTTTATGAGCTGTTATTACATTATGAGATGTTATTACTTTATGAGCTGTTATTACATTATGAGATGTTATTACATTATGAGATGTTATTACTTTATGAGCTGTTATTACTTTATGAGCTGTTATTATATTATCAGCGGCGCCAGTAAGGCTCATAATGTAATAAGTTATTACATTATTACATCATGCACAAAGCCGTTATTACGTTATGCGCTCATGATTTTATTACATTATGAGCCGATTATTACATTATTAACTTTTATTACATTTAAGTTATTACATTATGAGTTGCTACAGCATATCTGATAGCTTACAAGGTATTCCAAATTTCTATCAAACAGACTTTGCCGAGAAGAGAATAGAATGAATAGAATGTCTTTATTGTCATTTGTACAGATACAACGAAATTGGATGCAATCTTCTTTAAGGTGCATGGTTTAAAAAATAGATATATTAAAACAATAACAACTATAAAAATAAATAATCTCTAAAAGGACACAAACAGGAAGACTGGCATAGAACCATAACTACACTCAAGACTGCTAAATACTCAAACTGACTTTTTCCATGTGCAATACTGACCGAACCGAGCAATACCTGCCGTAGAATCTTGCAATACCTGCAAAATGTGAATACCAGTGTGAAGACCAGAGTATTTACTTTGTCTGGCTTCAGTTGGCCGTACGTTGGGGTGACCGTGTTTCCTGTCGCACTCGTCACACACACACCAGTGGCAAGCATGTTTCTTCAGCTTCCACCGTCTCCTCTCGTGCATATGCTGACAGTTCTGGTCGTGCATGTTCTGCAACTATGGCGGTCACTCTTCTCGCAGACATTCCTGCAAACAGTCTGGCCAAAGCTGCTGCTGCTGCTGACCCTCAGTATCTGGTCCTGCACGTCCTCCCTCCCCTGGCCCACTGCCTTCTGTTTCCCTGGCCACAACCACCACTGCTGTCTCTATTTCCTTTTTTTGTGTCATCCGCTCCATCCTCATAACACATAATTACTTATAACCTCTAACACACAAAGCTTGAGTGGGATTTGCCTGCCGGCTCACCTTTATCATTTCAGAACCAGAATACTCCCGTCTCCACCCAGCGGGCCGGCTGCCCTAACTGCTGTTTGCAGTGCGGTTGGTCCACATGCTGCCTCGGACGGAGGGAGGGACGGAGGGAGGGAGGGAGGGAGGGAGGGACGGAGGGAGGGAGGGAGGGAGGGACGGAGGGAGGGACGGACGGAGGGAGGGAGGGACGGAGGGAGGGAGGGAGGGACGGACGGACGGACGGACGGACGGACGGACGGACGGACGGACGGACGGACGGACGGACGGACGGACGGACGGAAGGGAGAAAAGAAGGAAGGAAGGAAGGAAGGGAGGAAAGAAGGAAGGAAGGGAGAAAAGAAGGAAGGAAAGAAGGAAGGAAGGGAGAAAAGAAGGAAAGAAGGGAGGAAAGAAGGAAGGAAGGGAAAAAAGAAGGAATGAAGGACGGAGGGAAAGAAGGAAGGAAGGAAGGAAGGAAGGAAGGGAGGAAAGAAGGAAAGAAAGGAAAAAAGAAGGAAGGACGGGAGGAAAGAAGGAAGGAAGGAAGGAAGGAAGGGAGGAAAGAAAGAAGGAAGGGAAAAAGGGAGGAAGGAAGGAAGGAAGGAAGGAAGGAAGGAAGGAAGGAAGGAAGGAAGGAAGGAAGGAAGGAAGGAAGGAAGGGAGGAAGGAAGGGAGGAAAGAAGGAAGGAAGGGGAAAAAGAAGGAAGGAAAGAAGGAAGGAAGGAAGGAAGGAAGGAAGGAAGGGAGAAAAGAAGGAAGGAAGGGAGAAAAGAAGGAAGGAAAGGAAAAAAGAAGGAAGGACGGGAGGAAGGAAGGAAGGAAGGAAGGAAGGAAGGAAGGAAGGAAGGAAGGAAGGAAGGAAGGAAGGAAGGAAGGAAGGAAGGAAGGAAGGGAGGGAGGGAAAAAAGGAGGAAGGAAGGGAAAAAAGGAGGAAGGAAGGGAAAAAAGAAGGAAGGACGGAAGGAAGGAAGGAAGGAAGGGGAAAAGGAAGGAAGGAAGGAAGGAAGGAAGGAAGGAAGGAAGGAAGGAAGGAAGGAAGGAAGGAAGGAAGGAAGGAAGGAAGGGAGGGAGGGAAAAAAGGAGGAAGGAAGGGAAAAAAGGAGGAAGGAAGGGAAAAAAGAAGGAAGGACGGAAGGAAGGAAGGAAGGGGAAAAGGAAGGAAGGAAGGAAGGAAGGAAGGAAGGAAGGAAGGAAGGAAGGAAGGAAGGAAGGAAGGAAGGAAGGAAGGAAGGAAGGAAGGAAGGGAAAAAAGGAGGAAGGAAGGGAAAAAAGGAGGAAGGAAGGGAAAAAAGAAGGAAGGACGGAAGGAAGGAAGGAAGGAAGGAAGGAAGGAAGGAAGGAAGGAAGGAAGGAAGGAAGGAAGGAAGGAAGGAAGGAAGGAAGGAAGGAAGGAAGGAAGGAAGGAAGGGAGGAAGGAAGGGAGGAAAGAAGGAAGGAAGGGGAAAAAGAAGGAAGGAAAGAAGGAAGGAAGGAAGGAAGGAAGGAAGGAAGGAAGGAAGGAAGGAAGGAAGGAAGGAAGGAAGGAAGGGAGAAAAGAAGGAAGGAAAGGAAAAAAGAAGGAAGGACGGGAGGAAGGAAGGAAGGAAGGAAGGAAGGAAGGAAGGAAGGAAGGAAGGAAGGGAGGGAGGGAAAAAAGGAGGAAGGAAGGGAAAAAAGGAGGAAGGAAGGGAAAAAAGAAGGAAGGACGGAAGGAAGGAAGGAAGGGGAAAAGGAAGGAAGGAAGGAAGGAAGGAAGGAAGGAAGGAAGGAAGGAAGGAAGGAAGGAAGGAAGGAAGGGAGGGAGGGAAAAAAGGAGGAAGGAAGGGAAAAAAGGAGGAAGGAAGGGAAAAAAGAAGGAAGGACGGAAGGAAGGAAGGAAGGGGAAAAGGAAGGAAGGAAGGAAGGAAGGAAGGAAGGAAGGAAGGAAGGAAGGAAGAAAAGAGGAAGGGAGAAGGAAGGAGAGAGCAGGAGGAAAGAAGGAACAGGAGAATGAGGTCATTTTGACCCAAAGACAGTACCAGGTTAAAGGTTCCCCTTAATGAATGAATGAATACTCGGCTGAGAAACGTGTATTCCAGATAAGCAGAGTGTATCAGTTCTGAATGCAGTTGTGCAGGTTATCATCTGTTGTTACCGTGGCTACCATGGAAACCCTGCATCAGCGGTGCTCCGACACCTGTGTGTCACAAAGCCTCGTCTATCAGCACAAATCAGGAGGTTCAATTGTCACCCACTTGACGTGGGGGGATGGAGACACGAACACACAATAATCCAGGGCAGCAAAGCAAAAGGCGTAAAGATTCTAGCGGCTAAAACCTTGAATGAAATATTTGTAAGAACTGGCTGAGCTCAGCTTACTTGCATCCAACAAGCGTGTTTTTGTGGATGTGCACATCTGGCTGCAGACGCATAAGCTGCAGAAGAAATGAATAAAAGATCCCTCTTTTGACAAGTGACGATGATATGGGCCATGCTTAATTAATATGTGAAGATGGCACTGTTGTTTTTCAGAAGAGGATGCACTTGATGGATGATGAACTCATCAAAATTTGAGAGAAACAGCTTTTTTTTTGATGATTGAAACCATGAAAATTGGGGCTGTTTGTTGGGAGGCCGGGTACTTGCACTCATTCACTCATTATATCTTGATGATTGAGAGAGACGACTAAAACTCTGATCATGACCTCTTTGTGCTTTACAACTTCTTAGCTTTAATAATCGGTACAATCATGAAACTCTTAAAGGGGACCTATTATGAAAAACACGTTTTTTCTTGTTTTAACATATATAAAGTGGTCTCCCCTCAGCCTACCAACACAGGAAAGATGAAATCCCATGAATTTCTCCAAGGTCTGTACCCCGTACCCCTCGTTACGTAACGACGGGAGCAGATTTCCATAGGTCGGCCTCCGCTGCTGGAACCACGCCCACAACCAGCTCTCTCCGCTGCTGGAGCTTCAGCCGTTAAAGTTGCCATTTGTGAAAATTCAGTGTTGTGATTTCTTTACAGTTACATGATTCATTTGTCTTGTAACATAAATGAAATGAGGAATCGGAGTAAATAACTGTGGTGTACCTGAATTGAATTAAATCTTCCTGTGTGAAGACGAGGTGACTAAAGGCTGATTTATGGTTCCGCGTTACACCAACACAGAGCCTACGGCGTAGGTACGCGTCGATTTAACGCAGAACCGTGGACACGCTTGCTACGCAGCCGCTGCTCTTCTCCCCTGAGCGACGCTTTGTTCCCTCCCCTCCTACACGTCATTCAAGCAGCCAATCAGCACAGAGCCTCATTATCATAGCCCCCCTCTCACCTCAGAATGAAGCACAGAAAAAGGCTTTAAGCTGTAAAACTACAGACATGGCCCACAGGCTGAATTTCTGATTTATGTAGAAAAAACAAGCTTTAGATTGTTTTTAAGACATTCAAGGCCTTTTTAAAATATGCAATAAATGCCATAATATGTCCCCTTTAAATAAGCAGATATATACATTATATAGTTTGTATGTATGATGTCAGGATACAATGGTGTTTTTATATTTATACAAACCTTTCGCTTCACCTGTGAGTGATGAAATCCAAGCTGCTTTGCTCATTGTTTTTGCAACCTGCTCAATTTTGGTTCAGTTTTTGAATTTCAAATGGAAATCCATCCATCCATAAATTACACCCATGTTGAATCGGTAACTCTCTCTATGTGAGGTGACAGAGCAGACCACCAAGTCACTGTCCTGCCTGCAGTTTCTTAACGTTTCATCATAGTCTGCACATGATACTTGCTCTGAGTTTAGTTTCTGCAATAAAGTGGCAAGTGTGTGTGTCCGTGTGGTCAGCGATGATGAGCTTCACCCATGCCGTAGCACTTCAGCCTGGTCTGTATGTGGATGCTAGTTTGACCTTCTACTCCTCACAACTTCTCCCGTGCACCGCTGGAAAATCTCGTTATAGATTCTTCGCAAGACATTTTAAAGATATTTCTGTTCCTTTTCATCACAAGTACATTGTGTATTCACACTCAGTCTGTCCTCACAGTGGATTATGTGTTCATGCAGTTTGAGCTAAAATGAGTCTGCTTGTGCAGACAAGTTGGATCAGTATTTATAACATCAAGCGTGAGTGTGTGCGTTCACTTGATACCTATTTTGTCATAGTAGTAAATAAGTAAATAAAGTTTATTTATATAGCGCAGAATACGGAATAAAAGCAGTTTAGAGAAATAAAATACATATAATACGTGATAGAAAAGAAAAAAACATAAAATAACTTAAAAAAATGCAGTTTACATAAAAGCCTGTTTAAAAAGGTAGGTTTTTAGTTGGCTTTTAAAAAAGTTCACAGACTCAATAAATCTAAAAGTTGCAGGAAGAGCATTCCAAAATTTAGCCATAACCTTGAAAGCTCTGTCACCACGAGTCTTAAGTCGGGTGCGAGGGACGGCCAGTAAGTTCTGCATATTTGATCTGAGTGGGCGAGCTTGTGAATACAGTTCCAGTAAGTCAGTTATAAAAGGGGGAGCATGACCCTGCAGTGCTCTGTGGATGAGGGTGAGGATTTTAAACTGTTTTCTAAATGAAACAGGGAGCCAGTGGAGAGATTTAGGTATGGGAGTGATGTGTGACCGTCTGTTTGACCTGGTGAGTTGTCTTGCGGCAGCATTTTGGACTAACTGTAGGTGATCCAGAGCAGAATAACTGAGTACAGTCAAAAGTGCGTTGCAGTAGTCGATCCGGGATGAGATGAAAGCATGTATGAGCATTTCACTTTCAGTGGTGGAAACTATGGGTCTCAGTTTGCTGATGTTACGTAAGTGAAAGACACAAGTTCTGGTCAACTGTTTAATGTGGGAGTCAAATGATAGTGATTGGTCAAATATTACCCCCAAATTGCACAGGTTGGAGTGAGCAGCAGTGGAAAGGGTGCCGATGCTTTGAAGAACTAGTGGCGTGATCTTATCTGGAGCAATAACTAGAACCTTAGTTTTGCTGTCGTTTAACTGCAAATAGTTGTCTGCCATCCAGTTTCTTATTGCACCAATACAGTCTTGGAGTATGGATAGCTTTGTAACTTCACCAGGCGTAACAGACAAATGTAATTGGATGTCATCAGCATATAAATGAAGGGGATGTTGTAACTGTTTATGATATGGCCCAAGGGTAGCATGTACAGAGAAAATTAAAGCTGCAAGCTAATTTGCACCAATTATGGTCAAGGACTCAAAACCATGTCCGATGACACCACCCACGAGTCTTTATGTCAAACAATTCAAAAGTTATTGCAGAAAATAGGGAATATCACATATCGACCAATCAGGGGGAGGTGACGTTAGGGTTTGGCACACCCTTCCTCCGCCAGATGGCGCCAAAGCCTGGTCAGGCTTGGCCAGAGCACCCGCAGCTGATCCTCATCACCTATTCCACACCTGACAACCATTCAGCCTCATCATTGAGCCTGCTCTTAAACCTGCCTCCCACAAGCTGCGGGGTCGGAGGATTCTCTAGCTCAGAGCCCCGTACTCTGCCCGTTTTCCTGGACTTACCTAGTTTCCCGTTCGTGGACCTTCCCTTCCTGGGTCCTTTTGGATTTTACCCCACTCTTTGGATTACTTTTTCCAGCTGTGAGTTTCCCTCCGGTCTGCGCCTTTTGTTGGACTTTCCAGCCGTGGGTTTTCCGGACTGTGCCTTTGTTTTCCCGTAGTTCCCCCCAGCCGCATTTTTACGGTCTGTGATTTTTTGTTGGTCTTCCTTCCCTCCTGTGGAGCATTTTTTGTTATTAAACTTTGTTATATCAAACCATGCTCGTGTCGTCCTGCATTTGGGTCCGCCCTCCTTCCCTCGAGCCTAACATAATCATCCGACCTCCATGGACCCAGTGGAAAAGTACCTCACCCTCCTTGAGTTCTTCTGCCGGGAGTCGGAGAAGAACATGCCCCGGGTCGAGGAGGAGGAGTCCCCCTTCCGGGGAACACGTCTGGCTCGAGGGGGGCCCGGGTGTGTTCGAACCCAGGGGAGACAACGTCGGCGCCAGCCCCGGTCTGACCCGGTGTCCCCCGAAGCCGGTGCCGAGGATCTGGTGTTCCCCGAAGCCGGTGCCGAGGACCCGGTGTTCCCTTAATCCAGCCCCTCGTATCCTTAGTCCCCCGAAGCCGGCCCCTTGTATCCTTAGTCCCCTGAAGCCGGCCCCTCGGATCCTGTCTGCCCCGAAGCCGGCCCGGCCTTCTACCTCGACCACCCCGACAAGCCCGGTAAGGCACCAGGAGGCGCCCGTTGAGGGGGAGGTGATGTTAGGGTTTGGCACACCCTTTCTCCGCCAGAGGCCAAAGCCTGGTCAGGCTTGGCCAGAGCACCCGCAGCTGATCCTCATCACTTATTCCACACCTGACAACCATTCAGCCTCATCACCTGCAGACAGGGAGGAGTTTACAATGGCTGTCACAGTGGGGCCAATGGTTGGCAAGACTTTTAGAAAAAGAGAGGGTCGTAGTACATCCAGAGGGTTAGAGGACAGTTTCATTTTCATGATCAAATCCATCAGATCATGTAAGTTAGTGGGTTGGAAGGTGTCCAGGACGGTAGGGGATAGAGCGGAGTTTGAGTGAAGCTGGAGAGTCACAGGGAGGATAATAGATCAAACTTCCTTTACTATATCAAAAAAGACTGCTAGAAACCTGTTACAATCGTCCGTGGAGGGACAAGGTGATATAGAAGGCGGAGAGACAATTATTTATTGTGTTGAATAGAATTGTGGGGTTTCTTTTTGAGGTAGTGATTAAGTTTGTGAAGTAGGCAGTCCGAGCTTCTTGTATTCGTGGCGGTGGTCTTTGAAGTAAATGCGATGTACTTCCAGTCCAGTGGCTTTCAATAGACGTTCTGTCCTGCGACACTCCTGCAGGTCCTGCAGGTGATGCTATTGACTATATTAAAACTTATTCTATGGGTTTATTTATTTTTTTTGATGAATTACCCCCAACCTATAAATTAACAGTGCATGGTGGGAGTTTGATGTTTAATTGAAAAATGATGTGCTTGTGTGTGAGTGTGCCTGGATGCTGCGTCCCTGCTGGAGCGCCGGCTTGTTTGTTCACCTCATAGTGAGTGCGTCTGTGTTTGCAGGAGTGTGTCTGCGTTAGATGGAATAATGAAGTGGATTATGAGTCACCTCGCAGTGTGATGAGGAGGAGCAGATCGATGACTACAGCAGGCATGAACAAGGGTGTCGGGTACAACAGAGGGGGGAGAGCGGTCGGGCCAGAGAATGGCTTTTTGAGTTTTGCAAACTTAGGTATAAGACTGGCAGGAACGGATAGAAGCATTTGCAAAGTCCAAAAAGCAGTAGAAACTTTAATTCTTCAGCAAATATAGCGTTCACTCCAACACAGCTTGGGAGATGCGTTGTAATATTTATCTTTTCGTGCTCTTTAGCTTGTTAAATGCTTCTGCTCAGATATAGTTACTATTAATAAGATAGGGAAAATAAAGATTTTGATGGGTAATGATTTTATTTTCTTGAGATTAAATTTGGCGCCTGGTGAAACATTTTTAATGGTTCATCTTGACTAATTTAATTAGCCAGAACGGACGTGACTGGACGTGATTCGAAGAATCAAACAACAATCCAACAATCCAAGTAATTTTAATGTTCATGTGCTGACAGGGATATAACAGAGTACTTTTTAGTTTTTTCTATTTTTCCAGGCTTTTCTGTTTTAAAATGATTTATTTCTCCAGTTCTTGTATTTAATTCATTTTTATACTTAATAATTATTAATAAGCACTCCAGGAGACTGTGTTCTAACCATTTCTCTTCATTATGTACACCTCAAACTCCCGGTACAGTCAGAGGACCAGATGTGTTGTGATGTGTTATCAGTGTGAAGGAAGCTGAGCAGGGAGATTACATCAGAGTCATCTGGAATCTTAACACACAAACGGTAATTGTGGATTCTAGGAGGGACAGGAATAGGCCAAAACACAATATCCATCCTGGGAGAAGAGGTCGGGGTTTTGCAGGACTAGCTGTGTGATTACACGGAAAATAAAAAGAACTGGAAATACTGAAACTGTCTAAGGGTGCCTTCACACCTGTCCCGTTTGGAGCAGTTGTTCTGAAACAGGGAGCGTTTCTCCCTAAAGATCAGTTGGTTTGGTACATGTGAACACAGCAATCGCGCTCGGATGCAGCACAAAACAAGCGAGCCGAGATCTCCTAGGAGAGGTGGTCCCGGCTCGCTTCCATTCCAGACCTGGAGCGGTTCGTTTGCAGTGAGAACATAATCCACACAGCGACCGACACAATTCACTCATAACTGTGGTTCGATGCTCCATAGTTGTTGTTTTTCCCGGGGTACGGAAGAGGAAACTCCTTCCGCATTCATTTCTGACCAATGAGAGAACAGTTGGTTCATGGTATTTGTTAACAGCTTTGAACCGCTACAGACGGTTGCCTTGTGAACACAAACTCCACAAATGAAAAACCAAACAACTGTATCGATTTAGCCCCTGAATCGGATCAAAACAAACGGGCCACAGGTCTGAGAGCATCCTAAAAGAGGGAACAAAGCAAACATCTGTCTGACAGTTGCCAGCATTTAGTTTCTGGTCACCTGTAAGTCTGGTGGAGAGTGCAACACTTTTCGGCAGCCATCTGTGAGGTGGCAGCATCGCAGCCAGTATCACGCAGACACTCAGTAAACAAAGAAAGGCCTGCGATGTTCTGCAAATTGCCATCAGGATTTGCAGGTTTAGTTGTTTGTTCAGATCATGTGGTTGATTGTGAGATTGTTGCAGCTCCACTCTTGTGTAACTTATCTGGTGATGTGGGGACTGTCGTGTCCCTCACGTGGTCGTGAACTTATTGTTGACGTCACGTGTCCTCATATTTTGCACTTCACTGCATCACCAGTGAGTGTCGCCAACGGACAAAACCTCAGAAAAGTGCGTACGCCAGACATGATTTGTGCGTGAAAGACTGCAACTTTCTACGTTCAAATCAATTTTCGAACATCCGATCGTGAGCGTAGAAAGTGTCGTACGCACGTTTTTTGTGCGACGCACGTTTTGTACATGAGGCCCTGGACATTCAAAACTAAATGTAAAAAGTTATTATAATTATTATTTTTTTTTTTTTTTTTTTACCTTGTCTGCACACATATTAATGATTGATACCATGACGGTAGAAACCAAAGGTATATGTGCATTATTACTATGTGCATTATTATATTATATTATTATATATATATTATAATTATTATGATGATTATTATTATTATCTGGGCCCGAGCACTGACAGTGCGAAGGCCCTATTGTTCTCGTTTTTTTTCTCGTTTTTCCTTTTCCGACGAAATGAGGACCTTTTTTCCCCCTAAACGTGCCCCAAAAGTCACCAAATTTTGCACGCAAGCCCGGCCTGGCGAAAAATTTGATATTTAATGGTTTGCATTAATGGGCGTGGGCTAATGGCTCAACAGCGCCCCCTAGAATACTTTGTGCCTCAAGCCCCACAATACGGTTTGACGTACATGCACGAAAATCGGTACACACCTGTATCATGTCGCAACTTAAAGAAAAGTCTCTTGGCGCCATGGCCGAAACCAAACAGGAAGTTGGCCATATTGAATTAAGCGTCTTATTTTGGCGCAATTTATGCCATTTCTTCGGCTGTTTTCGTTGTTGTTCGCTGCCCGAACCGTAACGTGCACCCAGGTGCATACGTCGTTACATACGTCAAAATGTCCGTCTCCATCCTGCGACGATGCGCATTACTTTTCTCAGTCAAAAGCGTTACCGTGGCGACGATAGACGCCAAAAAGCACGCCCCCCCTTCATCTAAAATCAAAATAAAAAATAAATAAATAAAAAAATTGAATCTGATTGCTCGATATTTGATAGTTCCTACTTTCTGCCATAACTTTTGAATAGTTTTACATAGAGAGTCGTGGGTGGTTTCATCGGACTTAGTTTTGAGTCCTCGACCTTTATTGGTGAAAATTGCACGCGCGAGGGCCCGTTCATCGCTGCTTGCTGCTTTAATTATTATTTTTATTGGGTAGAAGAAGAACTAATGATACATTCAGGAAATTCCCCTTACATGGAATTTGGACTGAGGATCTCTGTAAAGAAAAGGAAACATGGCTCTTGCTTTATTTTTTTACCAAAGTCATATACAATTACTACAATGATAAATCCCTGTGTAGGATTGCACTAATGCCCCCACACCAAATATAAACATTGTGCAGAGAAGGGTTCAACTGACACTGAATCTGACACGGGATCAAAAGCAACTGGCTGTGACAATTTAGAAATTCCCCCAAATAACAATAATAACTTAGATTACGAAATCAAATTTCTGATCACCCTTCTTCTGTATAAACTGCGTTTTATACATCTGATGTTTGCTGGGGGACTGTTGAAGGATACAAAGTAAATCATATTGGCAAGGCCATGATTTGCATATTTTTTTATCACTTTTTGATATTTAAGAATATTGAGAATTGTATTCAGATGATTCCCATAAAAATCCACACTGAGAACAACACGCAAAATGTTTACCAAATTGAAATATATAAAGTTTGTCTTATGTACTTACTAAGCCCCTCCATAAACTAGACATTAGTTTTTAAAACGCATAATCCTCTCTAGCCTAAGGAATACACTGTAAGCCTTCCTGTTTGAGCTTTCAGAGATCTAATAATAATCCTGAATCTGAGCCAGAAGGGATTTCCACCAGCAGGATCTGATATAGATAATCATTGTGTGATGGAAACAAGGTGCTGGCTGAGGATAAAACAGAGTTTTTGACAGTTGTACAGGGACGTACAGCACACAGTGACTATCAAAGCCTCGCCTTGCACATGCTTTGTTTAAGACAAGAAAATACCTTCACAAAAATGGCACCTTCTTTTTTAATCATGAAACAGTTAGGTATGTTTTAGTGAAACTGAATCATTGGACTCGGAACTCTTTACCATTGTGTTCAGGTCAAGACAGGAAAACTTTGAAAAAAGACACTTTCATAGTCTTAAGTCTTTTCAATTAACAAATTGAATTTTAAATTTTGTAAATTTTTTTTTACAATTTTTAACAAAAAAGGTAAATACTGAGATGAGATTTGTGTAAATCACTGAATATCAAAATAACATCATGCAACAGCTCTGAAATATTCTTTTATGAATTGATTGTAAGCAGAAAAATAACAAGCAATCATTTTTGTAGTGTATTGAAAAAAAGAAAGATTTCATAAAAATGAATGTAGTTTATCAAATTTTATTATTAAATCAAATCAAACTTTATTTATATAGCACTTTCCGTACAACAAAACACAACAGAAAGTGCTTAACATTAAAACAGTTGATACCACCCATCCATCCACCCCCTGCCCCACCAACCCTAATCCCAATCAATGATTAAACACGATCAAAGATAAAAAGGAATAATAACATGGAAAGGTTGCTGGGAGCGGAACACCCAGTGAGGGAACACCATCACACTATCACGGGGATTAACCCCCCCAGGGCTGGGGCAGACACCAAACACCACCCCTGTAGGATGGATGCATGGACCCCATCACAATCCAGTGACAAGCGGAACTCTGGACACCACGGACTACGTTTACATGCAGTCAAAATTTGGGTTACGGTCGATATTCCGGTTACTGAAACATTCGGAATAATCCGTTTCCGTGCGTGAGCAAACAGGGTTCTCCCTGTATACATGGTAATTAATAATTTGGGATATCTGGATCAAACCAGCGACGCGTGGAGAACGTCATGACGCAATTCCCGTCATTTCAGCAGCTCTCTCTGACTGACATCTACGAAGGTCGAGTCCTGAATAAGGCACAACACATCTTGGCCAGTCCTGATCACCCTCTGTCAAAAGAGTTTGCCCCTCTCCCTTCTGGGCGGCGCTATAGGCTTCCCAAGGCCAATAGCAATAGGTATAAATTCTCTTTTATACCAACCGCTGTTAAAATGATCAACTCGCATACATTTTAATATTTTTAATATATTTTTATCTTTCTGCCTGCACTGATGAAAGCACTTTTGCTTTTACTCATTTATTATGGTTACTATGTCACGTTTTAATGTTTTAATTGTTCTTTTGGTATGTCTGTGTTTGTATGATGACTGTTTTCCCAGACTGCTAAAAGAATTTCCCCTAGAGGGACAATAAAAATGACTCTGACTCTGACTCTGACTCAGCTTCTTCTTCCTGTATCCAAATCCAAAACAACAACAACTAGAAAATTTCAGGAAAGTTTGATATGGGCATGCCCTACCGCCCATTCGTCCCCTCTCGCTGCTTTGGTTTGGGGCTGTAGTGGTTGTGTTCGAGGTGGTTCTATTTAAGTTTGAGGTGTTTACGGTTGTATTGCATTTATTCCTCTGCTCCCCATAGTTATTAATGGGGCTCACTTTTTGGCGTCTAGCGTCTCCACGGTAGCGCTTTTGACTGAGAAAAGTAATTCCCATCGAGGCACGATGGAGACGCATCCAACGATGTATGCCATGCATGGGTGCACGTTCCGGTTCAGGCTACGTTAACGGATAGGTTTTTTTTTTTACCATGGTAAAAAACCCCATCCGAATGAATGGGGCCATTTGGCATGGATTTTGACATAAAATTTCCTTAAATCACAGATTCCTTAAATTTGAATATGTTGAATTCCACAGCGTGCCGAGTCGGGGAACATTTGTACGATGTCTCTACGATAATCTGTTGCCTAGCAACAATCATCCAAAGTCAAACGGAAATAAAAAAAAAATGAAAGGTCAATATCGCAAAAACTGTAATAATTGGCATAATGAGCTTGTACGGTCAGATAGTGCCAATCGGGCTTAGTGTTTGAAAGTTTGAACGATGTCTCTACGATAAAGTTCGGCCGAGCAATAAGCGTCCGAATTTTCGCCTTTTTTTTTGCTTTTTGGCATCTAGCGTTGCCACGGTAACACTTTTGACTGAGAAAAGTAAAGTCCATCGAGGCACGATGGAGACGCATCTAACGATGTATGACATGCATGGGTACACGTTCCGGTTCAGGCTACGTTAACGGATAGGTTTTTTTTCACCATGGTAAAAAAAAACATCCGAATGAATGGGGCCATTTGGCATGGATTTTGACAAAAAATTTCCTTGAATCACAGCTTCATGAAATTTGAATATGTTGAAGTCCACAGCGTGCCGAGTCTGGGAACATTTGTACGATGTCTCTACGATAACGTGTTGCCTAGCCACAAGCGTCCAAAGTCAAACAGAAAAAAAAAAAAAAATGAAAGGTCATTATCGCAAAAACTGTAATAATTGGCATAATGAGGTTGTACGGTCCGTTAGTGCCAATCGGGCCGAGTGATTGAAAATTTGAACGATGTCTGTACGATAACGTTCGGCCGAGCAATAAGCGTCCGAATTTTCGCCTTTTTTTTTGCTTTTTGGCATCTAGCGTTGCCACGGTAACCCCTATTACTGAGAAAAGTAATACCCATCGAGGCACTGTGACGCATCCAACGATGTATGGCATGCATGGGTGCACGTTGCGGTTCGGGCCGTATTAACGGACGAAAAAAAGTGCGGAATAATAATAAGAAAAGGGAAACCTTTTCTGTATACTAATATATCGCCTTCATTTTCATGTTTTTCCTCATTTTTTCGGGCGTGTTTTTTTTTTGGGGGGAATTTTTTTTTCCACATCAGAGCGGAGTCATGCTGTACACCCGCTGGTGTGACGTGAGACTTTTGCGACTTTAGCTTGTTAGCAAAATGCTAGCAACATTGCCCTTTGGGCCATTCTGGACGATTGTAATATGGTCATGCCACTACTTGGCATGCCCATAATAACAGCAGCACGGGGGATAATCAACAGCCCATTAGAAGTCTCCTTCTTTTGTGCTTTGGTGCTGGTACTGACCCACCAGGACTGAACACTATTCCTCGTCGCCTTCTTCATTAAGGGAAGGCGAGAATGTGAAGAAATGGCAAATGGAGCCGGAGCTGTGCCGTCCATATCCATGCTCCCCGTTTCCACCGGACCACCCGGACTCTGGATGAAGGTGCAGTTAGGACTGGTGGGAACGGGTCGCAATGATGGAGTTCTTCCTGGACTCAAAAGACCAAGATTCCTTGCGAACAGAACATGTGCAGAAAACAAATTCCTGTTCCTTTTGATGGGGAAATCCTTAGAAAAGGAGTAACCCAGGGGTCATAGTCCAGTTTTTAAAAACCGGAATATGAGCAAATTCCTGGGGGGTTGTTCGTGTTTACATGCGCCACCGGCTTATTGCTAATATTCCGGTTAGAAAAGGGCTATTGATACATGGAAACGTAGTCACGGTAAAGCCGGGCATACACTGTGCGATTATCGGCTCGTTTTGAGCCGATTTTCCAGTCGTGCGACTTTTTTTTGATCGGGCCCGATTTTGACCCAATCGTTGCTCGTGCCTTGTGCAGTGTACGTGGGGTAACGACGAGAGATTAACACCTCACGACGAGCTCCCGATCACAAATCGTGAGGTCGCAAGAAAATCAAGCATGTTTGAAATCCTGGTCTCTCCTCGTGAAGGAATTGCACAGTTGAAGCCGTGCTGCGACCAGATTTACCTCATCCTTTCACAGAGAGCATGCAAATGTCTGACGTTACCTCAAAAACTATTATTTGTAGTTTAAGTGTTGCAAATTCACATTACAAATCATGTTTTAATAGCAAAAAAAAGACCGCATTTCCACGTACGGTGCGGGTCGCCGCGTACCCTGCGCCGTAGGCTCTGCGTTGGTGTAACGCGGAACCATAAATCAGCCTTCAGTGTGTGCGCTGTCTGCTGTAGGCCGTCAGGTCACCCACCTTTTCGTTTCATCTCGTTCCCACCTCCTGCGTGTAAATTCTTTTCACTTTAAAAAAAAGAGCTATTTATGTTAAGCATAGGATAAAAGTTTGAACTCTGATTTTTGGGAAGTATTTTCAAGATCGTTATTTTAATAGCGGGACTATTTCCAGCGGCGCCTGTGTCGAGGAGCGCTTCGAACGCGTCACGTGATCGCGCTGGACCAATAACAGCGGCCCCTGATGTAAACAAACCTGACGTCATACAATGTTGGCGCAACCTCGTCTTCCCAAATATGTAGAAAAATACAATATAATGAGCCGAAAAGTGCACAAAAATGACTAAAACAGTGTTATATGATGCCACAATGAAGATGAATTATAAACTAAAGTGAAATAATAAAAATCGCCCATAATGTGATTTTGTTTTTATCATTGTGCTGTACTGTTCGGAACAACTCTTTTTTCTCTTCTCATTTTGCTGGGACGTCGGGTTCCTCCGCGAGACACAACTTTTGCGGTATGCGTTCATTGTTATGTCTAAAAATGATGCGCAGTGCCCACCCAATCAGAAACGGTACAGATATTTTGGGATTGTTTTAATATATATATAAAAAAATGAAATTATAAAAAAACAAAGGATCCCCATAACCTTTGATCAGGTGGGCAGGACACACGTTTGGGTGGACACAGCCCACCCCTGCCCCAAACCGGCCTCGAGTTCCAGTACACAGAGGTCCGACGGGAGGATTATGATCGTATAGTGTGAGCAGACGGGTCACATCAGAGCATCGGCTCGTACAGTGTGAGACCATAAATCGTGGGCTCTAAACTTTTGAACTCCGCGATATAGTCGTGCAGTGTGAGATGGGGCAGTCTCAAACGATTTAAAATATCGCACAGTGTCTGCCCAGCTTAACCGGAGTCAGCAAACCCCCCCCCCCCTCTCCCTCTGAGGAAACACTGGAGTTGAGAACTGGGAATAATTACATTTAGGCGTGATAGAAATTGACACATAAGTAAATAAATAAGATATGAGCAATAAATAACAGTAAGAATATTGTAAAAAAAAAAAAAATTGGACTAAACAGAAAATCTAAGATAGAAATGTCTGAAACTGGATAAAATGTTGGACACTAGTTAAAAACCAGATTAAAAATCAGTCCTGAGCCTGCTTTTAAAAACAGCCTCAGGCTCTCCGGTCCGCTGCTCCATAACATGGAACATAACAACGCAGTATTGGAAAGCAGTATCACCTTGGGTTCAAATGATTATTGCAAATAATTCAATCACATTTCCCTGAAGCTGACACCTTTGTCTTGTAAAATAATCATGTTAATTGCATCTCCCCTCCATGCTTAGGGCAACAAGTTGTTGGTACTTCACAAAAAGCATTACACTAATTCATATTTCTTAATGTCATCATCTCAAATGCAAATGCTCTCTTCTTCCCTCCTGCTCTTGTGTGTCCAGAAACGTTACTTCAACAGTTATCGGTTAATATGGTAACAGGGAGTGTGGCAAAACAAATCATTGGGTATAATGTAAACAACAATTGTGTTTGTGTATATTGCAAATGTTAAAACTAAAGGAGCCGCAGTCACGTGTGTGTCAGATAAAACGTCTTGTTTCATGGTTGTAGATGCAATGCCCTGAGAATTACAATAAATCTGGAGAACTGCTGGGGAAGTCAGAGGCAGTAATGACCAAAGGAGTGATTAAACAGCCAAAAAGATGTGGCTCTGCAATCCTAACCTTTACTCAGCCTCATCCAAATTGACAAAAAAAGAAGAACAGGGAAAAGAGCAAAGTGTTCCATCTGGGTGACCTTTACTGCAGCCACCAATCAGGTGACTTGGAGGGACCTGAGTGTGACTGAGCACAGCAGGTATTTACTTTGTGAATCTTTACATAGATGGGGTATAACGGAGGTAATGTTCTTTTACTTTTTTATAATATACAAAGTATAAATTTAATAATTTATACTTTGTATATTAACATGTGTTTGGGTAGCAGGACGAAAGAGAAGGCATCGCGGGTTGTGCAGTAGCATTAAAGCCATTTTGACCGCTAACAAGAGTGTTGTATGAGTGCACGTGTACGTATGTATGCAGAGCTGAGATGGTGCAAGAGGTGGGCTGACATTTCCAGCCAGCCTGTTTATGACTGCAGGCGACAGGCGGCCGTACAGCAACATCATGTCTCTTCTTCCTGCTCTCGGTGAAGGCGAACGCTTTTGTGCTCCCGCTCCCTCCCTATCTGCCCTGCTGCTGCTCTCTGTCTTGTCACTCTTGGAGCCTCTCTTTTCACATCCTCCGGAACTTTCTATAATCATGGAATTGGTTGGCTGGTCTCTCAGTGCAATTGACCACATTTTCTCGACGAGAAGACAGGGCAAAGGGGATCCCTCGTGCCCCGACAGGACGTTTGGTGCTGCATACATGATGGACCCCTGGAAGATGTGGAGGATCGTGTGTCTGTCCATTCTGTCAGTCGAGGATGTTGAAGATGCCTACATAATTGGATTAATGAAAACAGGATTTCTGCTTTTTGGAGCTGGCGGTTACCTGGCATATCATCAAATTGGAAATTCGTCAACAGCTATTCTGGCCGTTTCAGAGCTGCCTGACATGGCTGAAGGGATAAGCTGTGCGACCAACACTCGGATTCAAACACTGGGGGAGCAAAATCGTAAGCTGGATGCGATTCTTGAACAGAATCACAGACTAGCTGGGTTTTTGAGCTCATTTGTAGGATGGAAAAGACCTTGGAGAAGTTGGAACCTCGGCTTGGTGGGAATTGACCACAAATTCATCTGTTTGGAGTCACCGGCAGGAGGGTCCCCCCTTATGAGCCTGGTCCTGCTCAAGGTTTCTTCCCTCCTAAAGGGGAGTTTTTCCTTGCCACTGTTTGGCTTAAGGTTTTTCTCCCACTAGGGGAGTTTTTACCTGCCATTGTTTATGTAATAACTGCTCGGGGGTCATGTTCTGGGTATGGGTCTCTGTAAAGCGTCTAGAGACAACTCTGTTGTATTAGACGCTATATAAATAAAATTGAATTGAAAAAATTGAACCATTGATGAACCAGAGACTTAAGAGAGACGGAAAATGACTGGGTCTGCTTGACCTAAATGAAATTGTTGATTCTACAACCTGACCTTGATAGGGCGGCTTGGCAGGCTGCTCCAGTAACAATCTCCCTGGAGGAATGAAAACAAGACACTCTCCCCCCACTAGCCCTCCCCTTCCCAGGACATATGTGGACCTGTATCAGAACTGTACCGGGACGTCTGATAATATCAAGGACAATGGCTGAGGAACAGCTCTGGGGCAAAGTTCACAGACTTACCGCTCACACTCACTTGCTGATAGCCACACCTCCCTCATCTCAACGCCTTCCCCGGCCCCCCCTCTTATCAGCCCCCCCAACACAGTCACCAAGTTGGAGCACCATGAAGGCTGCGGCATTCACTTGGATGTACCGTGCCGGGATCCCCCCTGCCCCCCCTCCCCCACTCACCCAACCCTACACCCACATGCAAATCTTCGTCATTATGTTGTTATGAATATGTTGCTTTTCTGTGCTGAGGTGTTTTTTGCACCTTGACACTGTGTATACACGGTGTGAAGATGCCTTTTTTCCCTCCTCCACCCCAGTGTCATCATCTTTTGGAAAAATGGTGCCGTAGAACAACAATGCTACCAATGGTGTTTACCAAAGTCAAATTCCCTGTCTGACATGTTCAAACTTTGTCATTAAAGCTGATTCTGATTCCGATTCTGATGGTGAAAGTTTTGAAACACTGAGACACAGAGAAGACTGGTAGACTTACAGGTGTCCACAAATTGTTGATATCCTTAGACCTCACAGACATAATCATTTATTCTGCTTTGATTAAATTAAAAGCAGCCGTGTTGTTTACCTGCATGGCTTCAGTATGACCATTCTTGTACTCCCTGCTGTAGCACAGGACAGAATAGAAAGCATTATTACAATGAGTCCTGATGTTACAGAATATGATGCAACAGTGCAACATAATGAATCCTGCTTGCATCTAAGTCAATAGTTACAATACCTACTTTCTGGAACTGCATGTGACAAGGATTCTGTCATCTGGTGGTGTAGATTTCCACTAAGATTGTTCACAAGGTTCTTGAACTGTGTCAATGCAGTCTTTAGGCCAGGGTTGAAAGAGAATCAGCATTAAAATAATGGGAGGGAACAGCATGTTGTGTTAATTTTGGAATAGTATTATTATTGTGGGTAGGTGGCTCAATCGGTAGAGTGTTTGCCCATGAACCTGAGGGTCAGTGGTTCAAGCCCTAGTTCCTTCTGCTTCCACCAAAGTGTCCTTGGGCAACACATTGAATCCCCGGTTGTCAGGCGAGCGCTGTTATATGGCAGCTCTGCAGACAACCGGTGTGTGAGTGCGTGTGGGTGAATGTCTGCAGTGTAAAGGACTTTGGGGCTATAGGAGTACTGCTGGAAAGCACTATATAAGTGCAAGCCATTTACCATTATCAGATAGTATGGTACAACAATCTTTAACCAAACAATTATATTGCATGCTACTGTGAAGCTTCTTTTCTATGTGGCTTCATTAATTTTTGACTCCTGCTGCCCGTTTTTGGACTTCTGTCTTGATTTAATTATCCATCGAGAAAGATGCATGTGTCATTAGCTATCTCTGACTTCACATCATGTACAGATCATGTATTTCTAAAATGCCTTTCCTCCCCAATTCCTCATTTGGTTTTCCTCTCTCAGCATATCGTTTTCTTTGATGTGATCCACCTGTCACACGTCTCCTTCTCTGTTCCCTTGCTCTCACACTAAAATGTCTCACTTTCTGCCCATCAGTTCATTTTTTTCTGTTTTCATCCCTCACTCTGGGGTGAACGTTTCCCTGTATGCTAGTAATATTCCTGCATTATGTACTATCCTGCACTGAGAAACACACACACACACACACACACACTCGCACACACACACACACACACACACACACACACACACACACACACACACACACACACACACACACACACACACACACACACACACACCTACCAGAGCAGCTTCACATCCTCTTTCCTTTTATCTCTGGTATCTATTTTTTTCTTTTACAATATCACATTATTTCAGACATTTTTTTAAATTCTGTCTGTCTTTTCTTCCTCCGAGCAACATGAGAACCAAGATGAAGAAATTCAAAAGCTGCTGGAAATCAGCTGTATATTTCAGAACCATGCTATTTATTGAGACATAACAAAATAAAGTGAATTTTAATATGGTAAAATATAATATAACTCTTCATATGAAACAAAATTTGCATTCTACATTCTTGACAGCTCCCATCTTTTGTCAGCCATACATTGTTATTTACCTGGGCCTCACACTAATAAAAATCTCTCCCAGGTGATTTACTATGGTCTTTTTTCTCTCAGCTTGTCAGATGGGAAAGCCTCTAGAGTAAATTGATAAGCTTTTACAAACACTCCAATAGTGTTTTCAATCATCTTGAAGCCAAAGAGCTGATCAAATTCTGAAAAATTGTTTTCTTTAACAACTTAAAATTCTCAAGTCAAAGTTTTTTCAGATCATTTTTGAACTCATTAACAACTTGTTCCCTTTTTTTCATGTTTGTGCTTGGGTAAACCAATCCACAGTATGTACTACCTAAGGTGTACAGATTTACAGGCTCTTAATATTTCCTGCCCGTGAATCAGTAAAATGTGGACCTTAGACATTTACAAAACTGTGCAAGGGTTAAATATTACAATATTAATAAACATAAACACAAACACGTGACGCGGAGCAGCTAACCTAAAGTGTGGGAGAATAAAGAAGCTATGAGTGTACGTTTTATACTGCAACAGTTCAAATAAACATCAAGTGAGCAGGCAATTTGTTCCAGAGCAAAATCAGTGAGTAAATCCACCTGAACGTGGTACATTACTTACAAGAGACAATCTCAGCATTCAACACGTTTATATTTAGTGACAAAGTCAGAAATGTTATAAACTATGGAAATCAGAGATGTTTTATGGGTCTTTTTCAAAAATGTGTTGCAACCTTTTGCAATGTGCTGGTCCCTGGAAAGCGCGTAGAGACAACTTCTGTTGTAATAGACGCTGTATAAATAAAATGGAATTGATTTGAATTGATTTGAACCTGAAATAGGAGAATCAACTTATTGGTTATATTTTGTGAAGATTAATTTCCTGCTTATTTAGCAAATACACCTGGTCAGATTTAGGACTTTGCCATATCTGCTAGAGTAAAACTATTACCTCATCCTGAAATGAACAAAACTAGGGAAGCGATAGTTTTTTTAGGGGGTCCAGAAACATACAAAACACTGTTTGCAGGACTGTCTCAGAAAATTAGAATATTGTGATAAAGTTCTTTATTTTCTGTAATGCAATTAAAAAAACAAAAATGTCATACATTCTGGATTCATTACAAATCAACTGAAATATTGCAAGCCTTTTATTATTTTAATATTGCTGATTATGGCTTACAGTTTAAGATTAAGATTCCCAGAATATTCTAATTTTTTGAGATAGGATATTTGAGTTTTCTTAAGCTGTAAGCCATGATCAGCAATATTAAAATAATAAAAGGCTTGCAATATTTCAGTTGATTTGTAATGAATCCAGAATGTATGACATTTTTGCATTAAAGAAAATAAAGGACTTTATCACAATATTCTAATTTTCTGAGACAGTCCTGTATATGCCGTAACAAGAAGTGTAGGAGATAAACAATGTTAATAAACCTTGGTCTTCACCTGGACAACAGTATGGAGAGGAAATACTGAAGGGGGATAAAGCAAAGTGCACTTGTTCAAGAAACGCAGGTCCTAATGTTGTATATCTTCTCCATCATGACAAAGAAGGTCAGCTCTGTTCTGAAAACCGTCCTGGCGCTGCTAGACGTGAATGTGGTAACGGATGGTACAAGATGGAAAAAAAGAGAACATAACAATGAGTATCCTCTGTGCGCTCTTCAGTTCAGCAGCAATACACACAGCTACAGCAATAACAGACTCCAGAAACTCTTCAAAGTGACTATTTCCCATGGCAGGATTACAGCAGTAAATTAAAAATAATAATTGAATTGAATTGAATAATAATTGAACTGGACTGAACTGAACTGAATTGAAAGGAAAGTGCTCTGCAACAGACTTGAAACCCGGGCCGGATGTACCGTAATAAGAAGATACATCTTGTCCCACTGGCAGATTTTCCTACTTATTTCAAGTGAAAATTTACCTGAAACAGGTGAAAATTGTCACATTTTTCTGGTGTTATTTTTCTGGTGATGACTCTAAATGTTGAAATAGCAGTAAAACCACATTCATTGATGAAATGACATAAGGGATGGAAAGGGGGGATGGCAGTTTTACAGGGGGGGGTGATTTGGACCGTTTTTATTTCAGGGGGGATGATTTGGACCGTTTTTATTTCAGGGGGGATGATTTGGACCGTTTTTATTTCAGGGGGGGATGATTTGGACCGTTTTTATTTCAGGGGGGATGATTTGGACCGTTTTTATTTCAGGGGGGATGATTTGGACCGTTTTTATTTCAGGGGGGTTGCCATCGCCCCTCATCCCCCCTCAACTCCAGTACTGCCCCCCCCCCCCCCTCTTATCTACAGACAGCTGGGATCAGCTCCAGCAGAGGAAGTGGGTACATACTGTATAATTGGACGGACACATAGATGAATTGAATGACCGGGTGCAAAATATTGTTCCTTGTTGTCAGTTCAGTGCATGGGATGCTCCTGATGAAATATTTGGTTTTGTGAGCATTCTGCAGCAGAACACTTGATCATGTGGCAGCTGTCAAGATCTAATCATATTTTACACTTTCCTAATTACAAGCATTTATGAATTCAGTCCACAAAGCTGGAGTGGCTTGAATAACGGTTTAATCACATCCTCACCCACACAGAGAAATGCCCCCCACTCCTTCACTCCCTTCAGCCTAGCAGAAGGAGGTAATCCATACCAGCTTGTCCTGCAGGCAAATGTGTTCAGGCAGCAACACAAATTAACATCTGTTTGTGTTTGTGCACAACGAGACATATGAACAGCGCTTCATTTTATTTTTGAAGTTGACACCGTAATTTGATTTGTGCAAGCAGGAGGGGGGGAGCTGGGAAGAAATGCTCATGGAAACAGTGAAAGAGTATATTTATTTTATCACAGCAAAATAGAAAAGAACTTGGTCTTGGATTTTTTTGTGTGTATTACATTATACTATTTGTTAATCACTGCAGCAATACAGTACAGTGGGTACAAAAAGTATTCTATGGAGCTAGAACAGTCTCATAATTCGCAAATGCACAAACCGTTTCACAAATGCACAGGACAAAATTCACAAATGCACACACCGATCCGCAAATGCACACACCGTTTCACAAATGCACAGGACAACATTCACAAATGCACACACCGATTCGCAAATGCACAGGACAAAATTCACAAATGCACACACCGATCCGCAAATGCACACACCGTTTCACAAATGCACAGGACAAGTTTCACAAATGCACAGAACAATTCACAAGTGCATAGGAAAAGATATACAAATGTATTTTTGATGTACACACAAATATAACCTGATTTACAAACGTTTTTTTTGTCTGTGAGCTGCGCTGGATTTGCGTGTGACTTTTGAGACTCCCCTGACGTGACTCGATCCACAAATAAGTTTTTTTTAAACTTTGTTGTTCTGTGGATTTGTGAAACTTGTCCTGTGCATTTGTGAAACGGTGTGTGCATTTGCGGATCGGTCTGTGCATTCTTGAATTTTGTCCTGTGCATTTGTGAAACGGTGTGTGCATTTGCGGATCGGTCTGTGCAATCTTGAATTTTGTCCTGTGCATTTGTGAAACGGTGTGTGCATTTGCAAATTATGAGACTGTTCTAGCTCCATAGTATTCAGACACCTTTACCTTTTCCATCTTTGTTTCATTGCAGCCATTTACTAAAATCAAAATAGTTAATTTTATTTCTCATTAATGTACACCCAGCACCCCATCTTTACAGAAAAAAACAAATGGACAGACATTTTTGCAAAATCATCAAAAAAGAAAAAAGTATTCAGACCCTTTGTTCAGTATTGAGTAGAAACACTCTTTTGAGCGAGTCTTCTTTGGAATGATGCAACAAGATTTTCACACCTGCATCCTCTGCCCTTCTTCCTTGCAGATTATCTCCAGTTCTGTCAGCTTGGATGGTGAAGGTCATTTTCAAATCCCTCCAGAGATGCTCAATTGGGTTTAGGTCAGGGCTCTGGCTGGGCCAGTCAAGAATGGTCCCAGAGTTGTTCCAAAGCCACTCCTTTGTTATTTTAGCTGTGTGCTCAGGGTCATTGTCTTGTTGGAAGGTGAACGTTCTGCCCGGTCTGAGGTCCTGGGCACTCTGGAAGAGGTTTTCTGCCAGGATATCTCTGTACTTGGCTGCATTCATCTTTCCTTCAATTACAACCAGTCGTCCTGTTCCTGCAGATGAAAAACAGCCCCATAGCATGATGCTGTCACCACCACGTTTCACTGTTGGGATTGTCTTGGGCAGGTGATGTGCAGTGCCTGCCTTTCTCCACACATACTGCTTAAAATGAACACCAAAAAGTTCAATCTTGGTCTCATCAGACCAGATAATCGTATTTCTCATAGTGTGGGAGTCATTCATATGTTTTTTTGCCAAACTCTATACAGGCTTTCATATGTCTTGCACTGAGGAAAGGTTTCCGTTGGGCCACTTTGCCATAAAACCTTGACTGGTGGAGGGCTGCGGTGATAGTTGACTTCGTGGAACTTTCCCCCACTTCCCTACTGCATCTCTGGAGCTCAGCCACAGTGATCTTTGGGTTCTTCTTTACCTCTCTCACCAAGGCACGATTGCTCAGTTTGTCTGGACGGCCAGGCCAGGAAGAATTCTGGTCGTCTCAAATCTCTTCCATTTAAGGATTATGGAGGCCACTGTGCTCTAAGGAACCTTGACCGCTGCAGAAATTATTTTGTAACCTTGGCCAGATCTGTGCCTTGCCATAATTCTGTCTCTGAGCTCCTTGGGCAGTTCCTTCGACCTCATGATTCTCATTTGCTCTGACATGCACTGTAAACTGTAAGGTCTTATATTGACAGGTGTGTGCCTTTCCTAATCAAGTCCAATCAGTTTAATTACACACATCTGGACTCCAATGAAGGAGCAGAACCATCTCAAGCCAATTCAATTCAATTTTATTTATATAGCGTCAAATACAACAAAAGTTGTCTCCAGACGCTTTCCAGAGACCCAGAACATAAACCCCCGAGCAATTATTACATAAACAATGTCAGGTAAAAACTCCCATAGTGGGAGAAAAGCCTTAAACCAAACAGTGGCAAGAAAAACTCCCCTTTAGGAGGGAAGAAACCTTGAGCAGGACCAGGCTCATAAGGGGGGACCCTCCTGCCAAAGGCGTCAACAGCACACAGCAGGCAGGTGGAAGCAGCAGCGGGATGACCGGGGGTGGGGACCGCAGGCCAGCACGCAGCTCCCGAAGCTCCGGTCCAATCAGCAAGCCCCAGGTTAGGTTCAGGGTCGGGGAAAGGTTGAGAAGGGGCAGGGCCAGGGAGAGGAGTCTTGAACGACAAATCTCTCCCCCGCCTGACCGGGCCGTTACCCTGCCCCCCTCACTCCCACGCTGCAGGTTCCGGTGTTGTGCATTTAGAGATGCTCTTTGCCACCGTCAGAGGATGCTGCACCATGTACAAAAGAGAAAAAAGAAAAGAAAAGGGGGGCCAGCACAAGAAACTACAGGAGCAATGGACAAAAATGATAGGTGATCCCAGAGCAATGCCAAATACACCAAAAACTGATGAAAAGATAATTTGAAACCAGTGTCCATCTCTGATATTCAGTGGTGTGTTTGCCAAAGTTACAGCGCTGGTGGCATCCGTGAATCATATGTCAAATCATGAACCGTTCAGCAGTGAGTCAGGTGCACGGCTGGGATGACTAAGTGAGTGAATGTTTTGAACCAATATCTTTAATGAAGTGAGGCCCTATTCTTGACATGCACAAAAGCACTTGCTGCTTTACCCACAAAAGAAAAAAAGATCAAAACAAGTACTGAGTGGAGATTTGTTTTAAGCCTCTTTCTTCCACCACTTGGCTAAATCCAACACTTACAGGGACTTTGCTGCTTAGACACAGTTAAAAGCGTCCCTGTGCAAAGAGAGCTTGCTCTGTTTGTCCTCCACGCCATCTAAATAAAGGCAGAATTAGCAAACATCCTGTAGCTCTATCTTCATTATTTCCTTCGAGAAACATTGGGTGCCTCATCAGCATTTTCCCCCGCCGTTTGCTCGCAGCGTGCCGTTGTGTGGTGTGTGCACGGAGCCGGTGTAAATGGAGTGCTGCTGGAGCTCTGTTAATATATGGAGTTGCTGTAGCGCTATTTGTTTCAAGCCGGCATCTGCAGGATGTGGGGCGGGGAAGAGTGGGATAGCTATATATATATATATATATATATATATATATATATATATATATATATATATATATATATATATGTATATTTATATATATATATACATATGGTGAGGTAAAGGCTTTGGTGTGTTCGTGTAAAGCATTTGTTTTTTTTTATGTTAAAAAGAAATACAAAAAATGATTTATAAACAGGTATATGGAAGAGGAAATGGGTTAAAGAGGAGTGTGAGAAACAAATAAAATAGGGAAAATGGTATATTATACTTGCTTAAGATATGTTTCGATATTTATGTGGATATTTATGTAGTATATATTATATGTTGAGAGGGATAGTTAAAATTATGTAATATATGTTATATATTTATTAGGTATGTAGCACATATATATTTATAGGGATATTTATGTAGTTTATACAGTGTATATTTATATAGATGCATATAATAGTTGTATTTTCTAGATATTGATATAATATTTATGTAATATTTATATTGTCTATATACTTATATGGATAATGATGTAATAATAGGCATGTTTACGTAGTATTTATATAGATTATATTTATATGGATATAATAAATTGTAGATATAATAAATTAGTAGAGTTATAAAGGGGTAGGAACTAGGAAAAAGTGTACACTTCTTCCTACTCCTTTTTTTCGAACATATGTGAATATGAAGATGTAAATGTTTATCTTTTTATTATTATTTTTACTTTCATTTTATATACATGTTCAAAATAAAAATTCATTCATTCATTCATTCATTCATTCATTCATTCATTCATTCATTCATTCATGTTTACTTACCATATATTACGTATGATGTCAATTTTGTAAACAATACTTACGTCTTGTGATATAAGTATATGTATATATATATATATATATATATATATATATATATATATATATATATATATATATATATATATATATATATATATATATGTGTGTGTATAATTTACTCATTAATTTAGCTTATACCAATCTAAAATGAAATATAGATGGTAAAGATGACTGTGCTGCTGGACAGCAGCACCACGGGGACCGTACTCTCATTATTTCCCTCACTCTGTAACTCTGTACGCCTCACACTTCCACTCCACGTCAGGGTCCAGTAATCTGCAGAAATGCTGTAGCCTGTTCTTTTAAAGGAGATTACGTCCTTCCATTTTAAAAAGGAGATGATGCACATCTTCTATAAGCCTGTATGGGAGAGTGCGGTTTCACCTAAAGTCATCTGTTCAAGCCCCCCCCCCCAAAAAAAAAAGAGAAAGAAAGAGAAATCTGAATGGACCGATAAAGACGGCTACATATGTTTGTGGAGTGTTCAGAAGCCCCTACATCTGATGCAGAGGATGATGCTTCATAAAATGAAAAAGAACATGGCCAACACTGCGTCAACACTGCACACAATGACTATTGTATGACTAAGAGTTTAAATTACTGCCTGGCAGTCACTGCAGTATGTCATTTCCCTTCAGGGATTAGTATTAGTGACTGAAATTAATCTAATTTGATTGAATTTTGGAGTCTCTATAACCATTTTCATTGTACCAGATTTTAAGGGGTACACTTTGCATCTCATCTCCACTCCAGTCCGCCTCTGCAAGATGTCCCTCTTTTGAGGTGCAGCAAATACTGCAAGATGTGAAGATTGGTGGCTCTTTGAAGATTTAGAACCTGCAGATATGAAGTATGGACTAAGTGATGCTAGCCCCGGACATACTGAAAGGGTTGCGTTATTTCAGATTCTTTTGAATTTGTAGCCATTTCAGACTTGAATGGAAGTAGAGCTAAAGGTTGGAGAGGTCCTTCAAGCTTTTGTAGAATATTTACACCTGTTTATTAAAATAGTTAAATAGTAAAGCTTTTACCAGATGGTGAACCTTTTTTGTGATATCTGTTACCAAAACCCTCTCTTGTTTCTTGCATGCTTATGCATCTTGTTATGCCAATTGCATCCAAAAATCTCTCTTTCTTTCTATCGTTACCCGCAATAGACTGTTTGAGCTGTCTTGTTTCAGTGTGTACGCACAGGAAGGGAAGGAGTGCTACGCTGAGCTGCTTCAACATGTACTAGCCGTTGAGACTGCCAGCCTGTAGCTGCAGCCAAACTAAAATTAGTCAATTAAATAGTTTTATTAATGGTTTCTGTTGCTTTTGCTAGATTACACTTTAATCAAAAAATACTTAAGCAGAAAAACAAAAAATGACGTACAGAGATTAGACTATAAATTAATTCAACACTGTGCCAGTGAGCATGTCTGTCAATTGATGTCAGTGGGAACATGTAAATGCTGTATTAGTTTTGAACTGTGTGCAAAGTCAACTGTGGCACATTGGCTCGATTGATTAATCGTTTGCTTTCAGCAGTGCACAAGTGTGAAGTACAACAGTGTATGGGAGGGCTGTCTTGCAAAATAGGACAGATACTTCATGCAAGCTGATGACGTAATACAGAGCATAACTAAAACAAATACCAACATTTAAACACATTTATCAGTTATGTCTTTCCTATCAATAAATAAAGCAGACTTCAGCAAATATATTTTGACAAAGTACTCTTTAGAAGAGTCTGTGTGAGCCATTCCAGCTGTGTGAAGTGTAATATTAAAATCACATTTGCATGTGCTCTGATGCATATTTACATCTCCTAACAGCCACATTCATTTAAATCAATTTATAATAATTACTAAAATGCAATTTATTTGTGGTGCAATTGCTATAAAAAGAAGTGCTTCAGGATTTATTCATACATTGCAGATTTATTTCATCCAATCATATACACAGTTTTATGTGAGATTGTTTTCACTTTTAATCAGTAAGACCAAAATATTTAAATTGGTGTGAAAATACATGTGGCTTCAATCCCTGCCATCCATTTTCTTCCACTCATCCATTACTGGGTCGCGGGGCCAGCAGTCTTAGCAGAGATGCCCAAACTTCCCTCACCCCACACACTTCCTCCTGCTCTTCCTCCTGCTCTTCCTCCAGACTCTCCCCAGGCCACCCGAGAGTGATAGGGCCCGATTTACTAAGATCCTAAATAAAGAGTACTAAATTGCATGTGCACTGAAAAAGTTTGCGCGTGCTGTTTGCGTGTGGTTTGCGGGTGATCAACTAAGATTGCGTGCGCAATTGATAACAGGTGCAAACAGCAGTATTTAAATGAGGTGTTGCGTGTCTTAAGGTTTGCGAGCGCAAACTCTGCGCCATGGAGAGTGGATGGAATGCACAGTCACAAGTCACAAGCGCAAAATGAAATTTGACGAGTTGGAGTTAGAGATATCAGTGGAAGAGGCAAATAAACACATTCATGAACTACAGCAAAGAAATTTAAACATTACCAAAAGAAACGCAATATCGGAGAAAACCTGCGATAGAATAAATGCAGTTGGTAACACAAAAAACGGAAAAACGTCTGGTTTTTCATATTTCAATTTTAGGCACAGATCAAAAATACGAAATAGAAAAACTGGCCACAGGACTGAATTTGATTTTAATATTGAACTGGTCGGGTTTATGTGACCCCGCGGTGCTCGGCATGATCTGAGGAGAAAAAGACAATCAGACACAGAGCTGGAGAGCGCTTTGATTCATCTATTTATGAGTTAAGTTTTTATTCAGATGTCCACAGTATATTGCAAATATTATATATTATATAGCAAACACTGACAGTAAATGTGTGACAGACGGGACCATCATATGGTCGAAAGAAGAGAACAGAAGTGTTCAGAACAGCGCACAGAGCGCACAGAGCGCACACTAAAGGCTGATTTTTGGTTCCGCGTCACACCAACGCAGAACCGACGGCGTCGATTTAACGCAGAACCATAATTCAGGCGAACATGCAGTCTGTCTGCGCTGATCACAGACACACCGGGGGCCTCATCTATAAAGCTTACTTGCGCAGAAAAAGCGCCTGAAAGTTGCGGAAGCCGCCATCTACGCAAAGCCTCGGATCTAAAAAGAAAAAACTAACTGAAAAATCTGCTTATCTTTACGGCAACCCTGACCCTCCCGTAAGAATTTACTTAAGACACGGGGAACTGACGACGCAGGCTGTGAGGTGGTGAAATGAAGTCAGATTCATGTCATACTCTTAATAATGTCATCACATATCACAACATATATCAGACTTATAATAAAGTAGTGCTGATAACGGAGCAGGCGGCGGGGGGGCGGCGGGGGGGAATGCCGCTCCGAACCCACTACTCCACGCCGAAGAGGAAAAAATAAAGTGTTCTGATTAAAATAAGGAAAGTTGGACTATATAACAATTGCGTTCATAAGGATAAAGTTTAAAAAAAAAAAAAAAAATTAAAGAAATAGTCCCTTCTCCCCGTGTGTGTCTGCCTGTCATGCACGGGTACGTGCGCGCATGTTGTTTACTTTTAAACCGGAATTATGGTTCTGCGTCACACCAACGCAGAGCCTACGCCGTAGGGTCCGGCGTAAGTTGCGCGTCGCCGCGTACCCTACGCCGTAGGCTCTGCGTTGGTGTAACGCGGAACCATAAATCAGCCTAGAGCAGTTCTGAGGGGAGACGGGAGGGAGGAGGGGGAGCGGGGGCTGCCGGGCCGCCGTCCCGAGTGTCTTGATGATTTGCTGAGCCTACCGTTAGTTTTTAAACTGTAAAAAGTGGGGGGGACAAATACATCATTTTGAAAAGTGGGGGGGACATGTCCCCCCTGCCCCCAGTGGAAATTGCGTCGTGCGATCGTGGCACTAACGGGCAGCAACGACATGCTGCCACTCACTCGCTTTATTTTATACTATTTATATACTTTTCCTACTTTTACTGTGACCACCAAATAATCTCGTTTCACTGTCCTCTCTCCACATCATCCACAACATCTAGATCTCAGATCTCAGCGAAATTCAGTGGCACGGTGGCTCGACACGTTCATTCATTCTGACGCATTCATCCGGATTCATCCCTAACAGGCTGCAGGAAGCCACTGCGCATGCTCAGTAGGCTCATCCATATGGATTTATGGGCGTGTTGAGGGCGGTATATGGGGCGGAGTCAGCTGCGCAGCTTTCCAGGTGGACTGTGATTCATAAAGGGAACATTGCGTGGAAGTCTGCGTGCACGCGGTTTTATAGATCCGGATTTTTTTTTGCGCCCGCCATTTTCGGCTTTTGGGCGTACGTGCACTTTTAGTATGAATCCTACGCACTCCATTTTAAATGAGGCCCCGGGTCGGAGCGGATTTGGTCATGATGTTTAACCTGTGTTTTGTGATTAATAAGCACGGGTTTTAATTAAATGTAATTTACGAAGGATGATTTCACATTCAATAAGATAAATAATCAATAAAATACAAAGTTTTGGCACAAAGACTTGGCCTACTTGTGGGCGAGTGGAGGGGGGCACAATAAGAGAAGGTGGCAAGATATAAGGCGGAGAACTAAAGAAAAAGTGGCCTTTAATAAAACTTGTGCAACCATTTTTAAAATAGCATGCAGCAGAATAAAGACTCTCTCTCTGCGTATTCTTTGATTTTGGATGTCGCCTCCTTGCCACAATAACAGCAGCAGCAGATTAGCACCTTCCTTTCGAACGTATTAAATACAAACGCAATCACAATACGCGCAATTACTTTCAGGCTTGGTAAATCTCATTGCGTGTGGTAAATGGAGCAATTTACATCTTCCCCTCCCAGTATTTAGGATTTCTGCCGGGTACGCCCCATATTGATTATTCATCAGGGCAAAAGTACTAACTGAATTGCGTGTGCAATTTTGCGCATTTCAGAGACGCAGTCGTCTTTGCACGCCGTTAGTAGATCAGCTTGCACATTGGTTTGCGGGTGCTGTCAAGTTTGCACACGTTTTTACACACGCAAACCTTTAGTAAATCAGGCCCATAGTCTCTCGGCTGGCCTGGGTCTTCCCTGGGGTCTCCTCCCGGAGACATGCCTGGAACACCTCCCTAGGGAGGAGGGACATGCCTGGAACTCCTCCCTAGGGTGGAGGGACATGCCTGGAACTCCTCCCTAGGGTGGAGGGACATGCCTGGAACTCCTCCCTAGGGTGGAGGGACATGCCTGGAACTCCTCCCTAGGGTGGAGGGACATGCCTGGAACTCCTCCCTAGGGAGGAGGGACATGCCTGGAACTCATCCCTAGGGAGGAGGGACATGCCTGGAACTCATCCCTAGGGAGGAGGGACATGCCTGGAACTCATCCCTAGGGAGGCGTCCAGGAGGATCCGGTACAGATGCCCAAGCCACGACAGTCCGGTACACCAACCGCATAACTGCGGAAGCTGCACCAATCCGTCTGTCATTCTCACGCTCCATCTTTCCCCGAGAACTTGAACTCCTCCACTTGAGGCATGACTTCTCCACCCACCCGGAGAAGGCACGCCACCCTTTCTCGACGGAGCCCCATGGCCTCGGTTTTGGAGGTGCCGATTCTCATCCCTCATCACTCAGCCTCAAACCGCCCCAGCACATGCTGTGAAGGTCCCGGTCCGATGAAGCCGACAGGACAACATCATCTGCAAAAAGAAGAGATTAAATCCTGTGGTTCCCAAACCGGATCCCCAGCGGGGAGATGTTGATTGACTTCAGGAAGAAAGGATTTGTTCCAATGAGCAAACTGGGTAGGATGAAGAATTGAGGACTCAAATTACCTATTTGTTTAAATTGACAGCCTGTCAGGCTGGTGTGGTGAGGACCCAGATGCAGGAGAGCGAGAGGCAGGAGTTCAACAAAAAAAGGGTTTCTTCTACAAAAACCAAAAGCACTGCTTGGCAGGATCAAAAGTCACACGAAACAGGGATCCAAAAAACTTGAGCAAAAAACTTGGAAAGGACACATGGAGGGAAGAAACAGGACGGAACCACCAGGAGCTAGGGAAAGACAAGACCAGATATACACAAGGGGATAACAAGACACAGGTGTGAACAATCAGGGCAGATGGAAGACAGGCGGGGCAAAACAGAAACACAAACTGGGGGAAATGTGACACAGCCGGCTGAACTGGAAGTCTTAACAGCATGGCCGTATACACAAAGGGTCTGAATCAACTCCATTTCCTGAAGAAGTGGAGATCCTTCAATGCACGCAGCAACAGGCTGGGAATGTCCGACCTGTTTGTGGTTGCCAGTGTTCTTTTATGTGGTCTGCTGGGGGAGCAGCATTTCAGCCAATGGTACAAACAGCTGGTACAAACTGATTAGGAAGACTGGCTCTGCCATTGGCTGCAGACAGAAGACATTTGAAGGTGTGGCGGAGAGGAGAACACGGTATACTGTTGTCTTTCGTGGATAACCCTCTCCACCCTCTCCACTGCACATTGGATGGACAACGGAGCTCCTTCTCCAAAACAATCAGCTACATGTATATTGTCGAAAGGATTGTTATCTTTTCTGCTTAATGATAAGCTAAACACGTCATCTCATGACTGACAGATAAAACTCAATACTTTAAGAAACTACACAACACATGACCTGAACTCTATTATGTACCTTCAAGATTGATTGATAATCAATCCTGTGCACTTTTGAATCTGCCCACCTCACAGTCTGTCGGTTCTTAATATAATGTTCATGGACAGAATAAGCAGAGGGTGGACAGCTTAGTTCTGCCAGGATTTTAACTCTGCTTTTTAGTGATTGATGTGGTCCTATTGGTGTCATCTAGCAGAAAACTTGAGCTCTTGCTGGAGTGGTTTGTAGTCAAATGTGAAGGCCACCAAATCCGAGACCATAATTCTCAGTCAGAAAAGGGGAAATGCTCTCTCTGGGTTGGAAAAGAAATACTACCTCATATGGAGGAGTTTAAGTGTCTTATGATCTTGTTCACAAGTTAGGGAAGAATGAAAAGAGAGACTGAGATGTGGATCAGTGCAGGTGGTGTCGACACTGTTTGCTGGTTGAGCTTTGCCCCTACCCTTACCTAAAGGTAGTGACTGAGAGAACACCATCCCAAATCCAAGCAGCTGGAATGGTTTTCCTCCGCAGCGTCAAATGACTTGCCTTTAGTGATAGTCAGCTACCAATATACAATTGTGGAAAATGCTTAGAAAGGTGGAATATATCTTTAATTAAAAGTAATATTAAAGTTGACACTTTTATGTGGTAATTTTTTCGCCAAACTCTTTTACTACTCTACTCTTTTAGCATATCAGTTACAGGAGTTAAAATATGGAACAGCCTAAATAATGAATTAAAAAACTGTAGTTCAATAAATAAATTTAAAACGATGTATAAATCCAATATAATCGAAAGATACAGAACATTCGTGTGATACAAAACTATATATATATATATATATATATATATATATATATATATATATATATATATATATATATATATATATATATATATATATATATATATATATATATATATATATATATATATATATATATATACAGTATATATACATTGTTGTTGTAATAATATACCAAAAAATGTAATGATTGGTCTTTGGTTTCATTTAGTTTTCACTCTTCTAGAGATTGTTTCTGTTTCCTCTAAGCATTGATTATTTACTTTCTGCTAGTTGTTTTTCTTTGTCTTTCTTTGTAAATTGTTTGTCCTTGTTGTATTAGTACAGTAGGAGTACTATGAAGTAAACAAAGTTAAAAAGTGTAGGCACAATAAGCTTAGGCTTCAGCTACACTTTTTGGTCGGTTTATTCCTTACTTCTTTTTTATTATTATTTCTTTCCTACAAAAGAAATGAAATGCAATGTATTTATCAATGGAAACTGATCGACCAAATAAACTACTTCATCATCATCATCATCATCATCATCATCATCATCATCATCACTTACTTAATAATTAGAATGATAAATAAGAGGATAATCCAATAGCTTTTTTTTTCTTGGTGTCTCACACAGGTTTCCTGAGCACTGGTGACCAAGCAGCTAAAGGAAATTACGGTTTGCTGGACCTGATTCAGGCTCTGCGTTGGACCAGTGAGAACATAGCAGCCTTTGGTGGTGACCCACTGCGCATCACTGTGTTTGGCTCCGGTGCTGGAGCTTCCTGTGTGAACCTCCTCACACTGTCTCACTACTCTGAGGGAAACCGCTGGAGCAACTCCACCAAAGGTAAACCTCACAGCCTAGATCAGGGGCCGGCAATCTGCGGCTCTAGAGCCGAATGCGGCTCTTTAGTGCCGCCCTAGTGGCTCCTGGAGCTTTTTCAAAAATGTTTGACCTTTTGTTTTTCTTTTTTCCTTTTTTTCTCTTTTTTCTTCCTTTTTCCTTTCCTTTTTAATCTCGACATTTTGACTTTTTTCTCGAAATTTTGACTTTTTTCTCGACATTACGACTTTTTCCTCAACATTTTAATATTTTTCACAAAATTTTGACTATTTCCTCGACATTTCGACTTTTTTCTCAACATTTCGACTTTTTTCTCAACATTGACTTTTTTCTCGAAATTTTGACTTTTTTCTCGACTTTTCAACTTTTTTCTCAACATTTCGACTTTTTTATCAAAGTGCATAATGAAAAAAAAAATCTTCCCCCAGTTATAACTAATATAGAAACATGCAGTATGTGTTGCCTTCATTCTAAGGCTTATACAAGACTTTTCGTTTTTTGCGGCTCCAGACATATTTGTTTTTTTGTGTTTTTGGTCCAATATGGCTCTAAGACATTTTGGGTTGCCGACCCCTGACCTAGAAAGTCCAGAAAAATGAGTGCATGCTATAAGTTTAGATGCTTTTGGTAAGTATATCCAAGCTTCTGGCCGGGACTGTATTTAATTCTGTAGTGTATACACTTCTCAACAGATTAGGTTTTGCAGATTCAGTTTTTGTTATTTATTTATTTGTAGTCTTTGCTATACACTTTGGGCCTGATTTACTAAAGGTTTGCGTGCGTAAAAACGTGTGCAAACTTGACATCACCCGCAAACCAATGTGCAAGCTGATCTACTAACAGCGTGCAAAGAGGACTGCGCCTCTCAAATGAGCAAAATAGCACACGCTGTTCATTTAGTACTTTTGCCCTGATGAATAATCAATATGGGGCGTACCCGCCAGAAATCGCTAAATACTGGGAGGGGAAAATGCAAATATGTCCATTTACCACACGCAATGAGATTTACCAAGCCTGAAAGTAATTGTGGGGATTGTGATTGCGTCTGTATTTAATACGTTCGAAAAGAAGGTGCTAATCTGCCCAGCATTACGCACCGATGGCTATTATATTATTATTATATTATTATTGTTACTGTTATGCTGTGATTGTGGGAAAGTATGACTATTGTGGAATCCACGAGCGCATTTAAACATGAATCATTAACACAAAACTGGACGCTAAACAGAACGTGACACAGAATGAGAATATCATTTTTGTCATTGTGTGTACGTTGTCATTTGTAGTAAATTAAACATGAGCATTTAGTCCTTTTTGACATTTACTCGTGAATAAGAGATCTGTGGGTAATATATGTCGACAAGGGGGTGCTTTTCACGGCAGGGGTGCTGAATACGGCACAACACTTTTGGTAATGTTTAAATTTATTTGCTGTAGTTCATGAATGTGTTTATCTGCCTCTTCCACTAATATCTCTAACTCCAACACGTCAAATTTCATTTTGCGCTTGCGATCCTGCTTTCCATCCAGACTCTCCATGGCACCGTAAGACACGCAACACCTCATTTAAATACTGCGGTTTGCACCTGTTATCAATTGCGCATGCAATCTTAGTTGATCACCCGCAAAACACACAACAACAGCTAACTTTTTCAGTGCACACGCAATTTAGTACTCTTTATTTAGGAGCTTAGTAAATCGGGCCCTTTATGTAGGTTAGTATGATGTAGAATTTGATATTATATACTTGGCCTGGGTCTTCCCCGGGGTCTCCTCCCGGAGGGACATGCCTGGAACACCTCCCTAGGGTGGAGGGACATGCCTGGAACTCCTCCCTAGGGAGGAGGGACATGCCTGGAACTCATCCCTAGGGAGGAGGGACATGCCTGGAACTCATCCCTAGGGAGGAGGGACATGCCTGGAACTCATCCCTAGGGAGGAGGGACATGCCTGGAACTCCTCCCTAGGGATGCGTCCAGGAGGATCCGGGGGGGGCGTCAGCAGCACACAGCAGGCAGGTGGAGCTATCCGACTTAATAAGGTGATTATAGGATCATAGGAGGGGCCTGATGGATCCCCTGGGGCCCGATGGACGCCCTGGAGCCCCGTGGATCCCCTGGGGCCCCGTGGATCCCCTGGGGCCCCGTGGATCCCCTGGGGCCCGATGGATCCCCTGGGGCCCGATGGATGCCCTGGGGCCCGGTGGATGCCCTGGGGTTGCTGGGATGAACAGTGCAAACCAAGCCCAAAAACAGAAAAACTTGAACTTAACTCAAAAAGGAAAAATCTAAACTTCTTTGGAGAGAATAGTAACTCAGTTTTACTAATGATACAAAATTTGATCAAAATTGGATTAATGTAACGTTATGGAAGGATTTCAATCTTCTGAAGAGAGAACGAGTCAAACTCAAAGACTCAAAGATTCAAAGGAAAATTACTAAGGAAAAGAAAAGACGACTAAAAGAGCCAAACGAATATTAAAAATCTCCACTCTCTCTCTACTCTAAACTGTTAAGAGTAACCAGGGGCCTCATCTATAAAGCTTACGTGTGCACAAAACAGGGCTTGAAAGATGCGCAAGCCACCTTCTACGCAAAGGTTGGGATTTAAAAAGAAAAAACTAACCGAAAAATTTGTGTATCCCTACGGCAACCCTGACCCTCCCGTAGGAACATTTTGAAGATCTGGGGAACTGGCGACGCAGGCGGTGAGGTGGTGAAATGAAGCCAGATTCATGTCATACTCTTAGCGTCAGTCAGGACTCTGGTGCTGCTGGTGCTGGTACTGGTGGTTCTGGTTCTGGTTCTGGTTCTGGTTCTGGTTCTGGTTCTGGTTCTGGTTCTGGTGCTGGTGCTGCAGCCGCGGTGCAGGACACGCCGGGAACATCCTCTTCACCCACCGCTTCCAAGCATAGAGTGACTGAGGACAGAACAAATGAGTGCTGGGCCACTCTACGGAGCCCCTAAAGGGACTCAGATTTTTATTTTATATATAATGAGTTTTACGCGCGTGTGAAACCTTTACGCGCAGGTGTAAGCCTAAATTATGGTTCCACCAATGCAGGGCCTACGCCGTAGGGTACGCGGCGACGCGCACCTATGCCGTAGACTCTGCGTTGGTGTGACGCGGAACCATAAATCAGCCTTAAAGGTTTCACCCGCGCACGTAAAACTCATTATATATATAAAAAAATCAGTGTCCCTTTAGGGGCTCCGTTCCTCTTGGCCTCCACCTTCAGATCGCACCACTTCTTTTTTTTTCTGCACCATCTGTCCGTGGCACTCGCAGCGTTTAGCGCAGCAACGACCTGCTGCCACTCACTCGCTTTATTTTATACTATTTATATACTATTTATACTTTTACTGTGACCACCAAATAATGTGGTTTTCCTGTCCTCCACCTCATCCACAACATCTCCATCTCAGTCTCCGTGAAATTTAGTGGCACGGTGGCTCGACACGTTCATTCATCCTGACGCACAGCAGAAACAGACTGCAGGAAGCCGCTGCACATGCTCAGCACGCTCATTCATATGCAAATACAGTCATGGAGTAGTTTGCATTGCCCATTAATGGTAAGAAGTGGGCGTGTAGAGGGCGGGATATGAGGTGAATTCACCTGTGCAACCTTCCAGCTGGACTGTGATTTATAAAGAGAACATTGCGTGCAGATGTGCGTGCACACGGTTTTATAAATCAGGATTTTTTTTGCGCCCGCCATTTTCGGCTTTTGAGTGCAAATACACTTTTAGTATGAATCCTACACACTCTTTTATAAATGAGGCCCCAGGTCTGTCCTCGGGTCAAAGTCCATAGGAGGTCAAGGAGTCTCTTCAACCAATCACCTGTTGAGTTGGTGGCGTTAACACCTCTCATGGTCTACTCCTCTGCTCATTTCTTTAGGATAAAATAACATAAAAGAAAGGAAAATAGCTTTAGAGATTTCAGCTTATCAACATGATAGATTGAGTTCTATATTTTGACCCTTTATACAATATTATTACAGTTTTCATGCATAATGTAGCTCAATGAATACACATAAATTACCTATTTGCATTGGTCTTATGACTTAATGAAAGACCTGATATAATTTACAAAGCAGGGAAAGAACAACACCAGAATAGTTCAACCATGGTGATGGACATGGAGATAAAACTGTAGTTTAACCAAAGGAAAATCACATTGAAGGTTGCTTAACTAAAGTTAATTCACACATTCCAGTCTTAAGGTTTCTCTCACAGAGATGGGTTGCTTGAGACGGTGTCAGGTCTGGTTCTTCTCCCAGTGTTAATTCTTATGATTATAGAGTCCTTTGTTCCTTGTTGTGCCAGGCTCTGATGGGCCTCCCCTGAATTCTTCGACAGGCGCTTCGTCCCCACGTGTAACTTATTCAGGGAGAAATTGATGTGGATTCTACTCGTTCTGCTTCAAAGGACTCTCCCAAATTCTTCTTTGGTTTGTTACTGGATAAGATGTGTAACTCGAGGGCCGTTCCTTCCCAGGCGTGAACTACCTGTACTGAAAAAGGTCATGTGTATTTCACTCTCCTTGGTTTTGGGAGAGTGTGTCTGTTACGTGAGCTGTCGTAAACCAGGCCTGGATCAATACACCAACATACATCACTCTAAGAACTTGATGTGCCAAGATCAGTTCATGTATATGTGTGTGTGTGTCTTTTGTACATATATGTACAGTATGTATGCTCAAAACATTAAGATAACTCTTCAGAAGGTCCTTTTTATATTTTTGTAATAGTGTCAGATGTTGCATATATACATATACATACATATAGATATAAATATAAATATATATAGATATATAGAGTGTTTGGAACTATTCAAACACTCTCCGTGCAGCAATAGGACATGTGAAATATTCAGGAAACATTTGAATATATTTCCATTACCATATGTTTCTTGTCCCCAGGTCTGTTCCAGAGGGCCATTGCCCAGAGTGGCACAGCACTGTCCAGTTGGGCTGTCAGTTTTCAGCCGGCCAAGTACACCCGGATGTTGGCCCGTAAGGTGGGCTGCAACCTGGAGGACACGGTGGAGCTGGTGGCATGTCTGCAGAAAAAACATTACAAAGAGCTGGTGGATCAAGACATCCAGCCAGCCCGCTACCACATCGCATTTGGCCCAGTTATCGATGGAGACGTTATACCAGACGATCCTCAGATACTGATGGAACAAGGTAGCAGTTCAACGTTGATTAACCCTTGTGCTGTGTTTGGGTCAAGGGAGGAGGAAGGGAGAAAAGAAGGAAGGAAGGGAGAAAAGAAGGAAGGAAGGGAGAAAAGATGGAAGGAAGGAAAGAAGGAAGTAAGGAAGAAAGGAGAAAAGAAGGAAGGAAGTAGGAAAGGGAGTAAAGAAGGGAAAAAAGATGGAAGGAAGGAAAGAAGGAAGTAAGGAAGAAAGGACAAAAGAAGGAAAGAAGGAAGGAAGTAGGAAAGGGAGTAAGGAAGGGAGAAACAATGGAAGGAAGGGAGAAAGGAAGGAAAGAAGGGAGAAAAGATGGAAGGGAGGTAGAAAGGAAGGAAAGAAGGAAAGAAGTAGGAAATGGAGTAAGGAAGGGAGAAAAGATGGAAGGGAGGAAGAAAGGAAGGAAAGAAAGAAGGGAGAAAAGGAAAGAAGGGAGGGAATAAGGAAGGAATGGAGAAAATAAGGAAAGAAGGAAGAAAAAGCAAAGAAGGTAATAAAGGAACGAATGATGAAAGGGAGATAGGAAGAAAAAGGAGTAAAGGAGGGTAAAAAAGGAGGAAAAGAGGAAAGGAAGAAGGAAGGAGAGAGCAGGGGGAAAGAAGGAAGGAAGGGAGTAAAGAGGAAGGGAGAAGGAAGGAGCAGGAGGAAAGAAGAACAGAAGAATTGGGTCATTTTGACCCAAAGACAGCACAAGGGTTAAGAGATAGCAGCTGCTAAAAAAACCTACAGTTTATAACTTGTAAATGAACAACTATTGCCACGTTCTTTTACCAGGTGAATTCCTCAACTATGACATCATGCTGGGAGTTAACCAGGGAGAAGGCCTGAAGTTTGTGGAGCTCATCGTCGACAATGACAACGGCGTCCAGGCCAACGACTTTGACTACGCCGTGTCTAGTTTTGTGGACGACCTGTATGGCTACCCGGAGGGTAAAGACATCCTCAGAGAGACCATCAAGTTCATGTACACCGACTGGGCCGACAGGCACAACCCAGAAACGCGCCGGAAGACACTACTGGCCCTTTTCACGGATCACCAGTGGGTGGCACCGGCCGTAGCAACAGCCGATCTACACTCCAGTTTCGGGTCACCAACCTACTTCTACGCCTTTTACCATCACTGCCAGACAGAGCAAGTGGGTCCATACCAATGCAACTGATTTGAGAAAATGTGTATCAATGTGTCTCAGAACATTTTGGTGTGATACAAGTTGTAATATACTTCTTACCTTTCACCTTCTTTGAAGCCTTTAGTGCTTGCTGGCGTGGACAAAATGAAAGACAACCACACTTGTATTTCTTCATGGCATTTACAGTCAGCACCAGGCCTCAAATTCTTCACTGAATACAAACAGACATTTAAAAAGATGTGCTCTCAGAAAAGTGAAAGTACCACATTATTTCATCTTAACTACTTGGTACTTTTTAACTTGCTGATTCTTTTCGTCGGACAAGAATATTTAGGTTTTGGAACACCTGACATGTTTGGGCGATTACCTCCACCTCCATCAGAGTGTGGTGACTGATGAAGGCGGAAGTAATCGCCCAAACATATCAGGTTCAAATGTAAAGCCACGGACAAAGTGAACTCTATTAAATCATTACTTGGTACTTGCTCTTAATTATAAAAGACGAGAGCAAAAGTATTTACAGTGTATATTATGCTCCTTGTGTATTTAGTTGAAATAATAATAACAGTGCCAGGTTGTTGTGTATATATATATAGAATACTAATACATAGGTTTTATATAGCGCTTTTCTAGGTACCCAAAGAAGCTTGAATATATGTGTGTGTGTGTTTGTATATGTGTGTGTATATATATATATATATATATATATATATATATATATATATATATATATATATATATATATATATATATATATATATATATATATATATATATATATATATATATACGTATATATATATATATATATATATATATATATATATATATATATATATACGTATATATATATATATATATATATATATATATATATATATATATATATATATATATATATATATATATATATATATACATATATATATTTTATATATATTTATATATTCCTTTTTTCCATGTATTTGTCATTAGGTACCACCGTGGGCAGATGCAGCGCATGGAGATGAGATCCCGTACGTGTTTGGGCTGCCAATGATCGGACCAACAGAACTGTTTCCATGTAACTTCTCCAAGAATGATGTGATGCTCAGTGCCGTGGTCATGACCTACTGGACAAATTTTGCCAAGACAGGGTATGATGATATGCCTATTGTGCCCAATAACTTTGTAATTTAATGTAAGATTAATGTAAGATTTGCTGTTTCCAGGCTGTCTCTCAAACATGGGTAGATATGATCCCCAGCCCCCGTCTTTTAATAAAAACAAAAGAACATAATCACTTAAATAAAATAAAGTAATACATTAGTTAAGTTAATTAATTAACGGATGAACTCTCTACAGTGTGAGGTATATAATATTTATCTACAGCAGATAAACTACAGAAGTTCAGATCGGACTGAAGCATTTCTCTGCTAGTCACGGTTCGGTAATCCAGTGCCTTCGTGACAGAAATTAAAGTTTTAGACAAATGTTGACTCAGAAAACTGGGATTTAAATTTTTTGCAAGTATCGGTTCAGTGGCACAATGTTTCACAAGTCAAGAGCATGTCACTGTGTTGAAGGAGTGCAAACAAGAATAGAAGGTACATTACAAAATTGCCATTGATCTGACAAGTAAAAAAGCTGAATATTTTACTAAATAGTCAGGTATTTGTGAATTAGCAACAAGAGTTAACTAAATGCTGTTGTTCAAGCTCACAAATTTCGGGCTTTTAAGTTTTGAAAGACACTATGAAGCAGCTAGCAAAGTGTTTCCATCTTTTAATTAAATTGACCTTTGTGTGGCCTTTTGTCTGTTTTAATTATGTCAATATCACCCTACGGAAACAAATGTCACACCTTCCTCTTTAGCTTGTTGCTGTGAGAGATAAGTATTTTAATTATGTTGTTAATGAACACTAGGTTTTCACTTGTATTGATATCCTTTTTTTGAAATATTAAAGGGTTATATTATGTCAGGCAAGGAAATATACTTATTTTTTATTAATCGAGTCTATGTTTGAGAGGTGTCCAGCAGGAGCGTGTGGGATTTGTTTTGTCAGGCCAGTGGAGAGATGTAAAACTGATGAAGAGCAGTTTATACTAGAACATTTCAGGAAATTTTGATATGGGCATGCCCTACTGCCCATTCGTCCCCTCTTGCTGCTTTGGTTTGGGGCTGTAGTGGTTGTGTAGTGGTTGTGTAGCGGTTGTGTAGTGGTTGTGTAGCGGTTGTGTAGCGGTTGTGTAGTGGTTGTGTAGTGGTTGTGTAGTGGTTGTGTAGCGGTTGTGTAGTGGTTGTGTAGTGATTGTGTAGTGGTTGTGTAGTGGTTGTGTAGTGATTGTGTAGTGGTTGTGTAGCGGTTGTGTAGTGGTTGTGTAGTGGTTGTGTAGCGGTTGTGTAGTGGTTGTGTAGCGGTTGTGTAGTGATTGTGTAGTGATTGTGTAGTGGTTGTGTAGTGGTTGTGTAGTGATTGTGTAGTGGTTGTGTAGTGGTTGTGTAGCGGTTGTGTAGTGATTGTGTAGTGGTTGTGTAGCGGTTGTGTAGTAAAGTAAGGAAAGTAAAATATTGCAAAAAACCGTAATAATTAGCATGTTAAGGTTGTATGGTCCTTTAGTGACAATCGGGCCGAGTGTTTGTAAATTTGAACGATGTCTCTACGATAAAGTTCGGCCGAGCAATAAGCATCCAAATTTTCGCCTTTTTTTTGCTTTTTGGCATCTAGCGTTGCCACGGTAACACTTTTGACTGAGAAAAGTAAGTCCCATCGAGGCACGATGGAGATCACACATCGACCAATCAGAAGAAGGGGCGGGGCTAATTTGCACCAATTATGTTCAAGGACTCAAAACCGAGTCTGGTAACACCACCCACCACTCTTTATGTCAAACCATTCAAAGGTTATGGCAGAAAGTAGGAACTATCAAATATGGACCAATCAAATGAAGGAGGGCGCGCTTTTTGGCGTCTATCGTCGCCACCGTCGTTGCAGGATGGAGACGCACATTTTGATGTATAACACACCTGGGTGCACGTTACGGTTCGGGCCATATTAACGGCCGAAGAAATGGCATAAATTGCGCCAAAATTACACAATTAATTCAAAATGGCTGACTTCCTGTTGGGTTTTGGCCATGGCGCCAAGAGACTTTTCTTTAAGTTGTGCCATGATACAGGTGTGTACCGATTTTCGTGCATGTACGTCAAACCGTATTGTGGGGCTTGAGGCACAAAGTTTTCTAGGGGGCGCTGTTGAGCCGTTAGGCCACGCCCATTAATGCAAACCATTAAATATCACATTTTTCACCAGGCCTGGCTTGTGTGCAAAATTTGGTGACTTTTGGGGCACGTTTAGGGGGAAAAAAGGTCCTCATTTCGTCGGAAAAATAAAAACGAGAAAAAAAACGAGAAAAAATCCTACAGATACAATAGGGCCTTCGCACCGTCAGTGCTCGGGCTCTAATAATAATAACAATCATCATCATCATCATAATAATCATAATAACTTTTTACATTTAGTTTTGAATGTCCTGGGGCCTCATGGTCTCATGGTTTAGGGGGGCAAAAAGGCCCTCATTTCGTCGGAAGAAAACCTGAAATCAGTGAGCATTTATTTATCATTAAAAATAAAATCATTTTATTTTCTGTTAACAAAATAAATATTTGACAGAAGCATCATGGAAACATTTGAAAGCGAGAAATCTTGAAATGAAAGGAACTTGCATGGTTGCTTTTGAGGTTCAGTAGCAAGAAAAGCTGCAAATTATAGCATACAGTAGTCCTTCACAAGTCTTTGCTCATGGATAATTTCAACAAGTCTGTGTGCATGTCTTCTGTACTCACAGCAGCTCTTTATGAACATATAATTACCATTAAACGACCATAAACAAGTTGATGATGTAATTGCATTTCTGTTTCCTCAATTTCCTCAAAATCAAAACCAATGACTTAAAGAGGATCGAAATAAGCTTCTAGGTTTCATGGACTCTACAGTGTAATTGGTATTCTTTGGAGATACCCTCTACAAATATTCACATACATTATTAATTAATAGTTACAGGCTGCTGAGGGACATTCTCGATGGGGATAAATTAAAATTCTTTCGGCCCTCTCTGGCTCATGTTGCCTTCCAGCATATAGCCATGAATATAATTGTTTTCTGACATATAAAATGAAGGACATTGGCGCTTTCGGTGCCCAGCCGAGTAACCCTGAAGAAAAAACAAAAAGGCACTAATGAACTTCATATATAACCCCAAATTGACGTGGAGTGCTGGTTACATGGGAGATTTATACCACCCATTTGAATGGTTAAGTGTGTTCCTGATTGGGTTTGGCCTTCTCTGTATGCCTCTCTCAGACAATGGGCCGCTCAGCAGATCTGAATGTGCTGAATGTTCTGCACAGATTTGGTGCAAGTGAGTCTACTTAGCACAGGATCCCATGCTGATATCATCTGTGAGCTCGTCTGTGTCTTCTGGCTTTTGAGAGGGGGTTTCATCACCAGCCATTTTTGTGAGCACTTTATAACTATGTCTGCAGTCCAACAATTGAAAGCAAGACATGAAACATCATGTAAGATAGATGTTTATACGTTTTATTTATATCAAACACTAAAACATGATGCAGTGATTCACATAGAATTGTGATTTTTTTTCTCTCTAAAGAACAACTATCTGCTGGTCTTGCCTCTCTATGAATTTGTAAACTATGTTTTCATTTAGGGACCCGAACCAGCCTGTCCCCCAGGACACCAAGTTCATCCACACAAAGCCCAATCGGTTCGAGGAAGTGGCATGGACACGCTACAACCAGAAAGACCAGCTTTATCTGCACATCGGCCTTAAGCCGCGGGTCAAAGAGCACTATCGGGCCAACAAGGTACGTCACGTTGCTTAGCTGGTTCACCCGTAACCAGGAAACACTTCCAGCTTCAGACATGACACGACGAGCTGGCAGTTAGTGGAGCTCCCAGGAATATCTGGAGTGTCATTGAGTCTCAGGGTGAAAACGGATGGACTTCATTTTCAACTACTTTGAACATCTTTAACCATTGTGCTGTCTTCGGGTCAAGGAAGGAGGAAGAGAAGAAGGGAGGAAAGAAGGAAAGAAGAGAGAAAATAGGAAGGGAAGAAGGAAGGAGAAAGCAGGAGGAAAGAAAGAAGGAAGGAAGGAAGGAAGGAAGGAAGGAAGGAAGGAAGGAAGGAAGGAAGGAAGGAAGGAAGGAAGGAAGGAAGGAAGGAAGGAAGAAAGGAAGGAAGGAAGGAAGGAAGGAAGGAAGGAAGGAAGGAAGGAAGGAAGGAAGGAAGGAAGGAAGGAAAGAGGAAGGGAAGAAGGAAGGAAGGAAGGAAGGAAGGAAGGAAGGAAGGAAGGAAGGAAGGAAGGAAGGAAGGAAGGAAGGAAGGAAGGAAGGAAGGAAGGAAAGATGAAGGGAAGAAGGAAGGAGAGAGCAGGAGGAAAGAAGGAAGGGAAAAAAGAAGGAAGGAAGGAAGGAAGGAAGGAAGGAAGGAAGGAAGGAAGGAAGGAAGGAAGGAAGGAAGGAAGGAAGGAAGGAAGGAAGGAAGGAAGGAGAGAGCAGGAGGAAAGAAGGAAGGGAAAAAAGAAGGAAGGAAGGAAGGAAGGAAGGAAGGAAGGAAGGAAGGAAGGAAGGAAGGAAGGAAGGAAGGAAGGAAAGAAAAAAGAGGGAGAAAAGAGGAAGGGAGAAGGAAGGAGAGAGCAGGAGGAAAGAAGGAACAGGAGAATGAGGTCATTTTGACCCAAAGACAGTAAAGGGTTAACTCGACTTTGTCAGAAAGAAAGATTCCTCTGGTTGTCTGTTCAGTGAATACTTTGAGCAACAATTGTAATTGACGTTAACTATGCTATTTTCTAAAGCATAGTTAAGCATAATAAAAGCACAAATGCTCAAAAAGCTGATTTACTGCTTTGTTCATTTCATTGATCTTCACAATCTTCTGGCTTCCAAGCGTACTGTTTCTTTTTTACATTGGTAGGCAGTTTTAAATTGCATCAAGCTTAGATTTGAATGCTTTCCTATTGTCACATGATTTAATGACGATTGTAAAATGCTCTTTTCTAGGGAGTGTCTGTTCACAGTATACGTTCATTTTCTGTCCACTCAGGTGAACTTGTGGCTGGAGTTGGTTCCTCATCTACACAGCCTGAATGAAGTCACGCAGCTCATCCCTACCACCACTAAAGTTGGTACCAGATTATTTACCATACCCTGCAAATGTTTAAAGTACCCCTAGACATATTGTTGTATCATTGTTTTTATGATAATCCAGATTTACATAGAAACAGAGAAGACAATGATAATAAAATAGGACCGACATTGTTTCATTTTTGGGATTAGCAAAAGGAAAACCCAGAATGATCAATCTCTGGATTATAAATAATCAAAATAAAACCACACATTAACTAGTACAAACGTACTGTACAGTACAAGCATGCATCAGTATTAAGTGTAACATGGCCCAGAACCAAACATACTTAACTCTTACTTAAAAAACTGGAATAATGTTGATGATATTAATATATATTCTAATACAATAAGGTTTAAGAGAGCCGGGTTCCTGAATTTTCTGTTTTTAACTTTAAGAATTACAAAATTCTACAAAACTTGTTTTAAAAACAAGATGAGGGATGCCTAAAACTTTTGCAAAATGCTACATATCCTATATTTATGCTATCAAGGTCACTGAAATGTTTTGGTTTATCCATTCATTCATTCATTCATTTTTATACTTGTTTAATCCCATTGTTTTGGTTTAATAAGAGAAATGTATCCATCCATCCATTCTCTACCGCTTATCCATTGCTGGGTCGCGGTGGCAGCAGCCTCAACAGAGATACCCAGACTTCCTTCACCCCAGACACTTCCTCCAGCTCTTCCTCCATCTCTTCCTCCATCTCTTCCTCCATCTCTTCCTCCAGCTCTTCCTCCAGCTCTTCCTCCAGCTCTTCCTCCATCTCTTCCTCCATCTCTTCCTCCAGCTCTTCCTCCAGCTCTTCCTCCATCTCTTCCTCCAGCTCTTCCTCCAGCTCTTCCAGGGGGAGTCTGAGACTTTCCCAGGCCAGCCGAGAGACATAGTCTCTCCAGCGTGTCCTGGGTCTTCCCCGGGGTCTCCTCCCTGAGGGACATGCCTGGAACACCTCCCTAGGGAGGAGGGACATGCCTGGTAAACCTCCCTAGGGAGGAGGGACATGCCTGGAACACCTCCCTAGGGAGGAGGGACATCCCTGGAACATCTCCCTAGGGAGGAGGGACATGCCTGGAACACCTCCCTAGGGAGGAGGGACATGCCTGGAACACCTCCCTAGGGAGGAGGGACATGCCTGGAACACCTCCCTAGGGAGGAAGGACATGCCTGGAACACCTCCCTAGGGAGGAAGGACATACCTGGAACTCCTCCCTAGGGAGGAGGGACATACCTGGAACACCTCCCTAGGGAGGCGTCCAGGAGGATCCGGTACAGATGTCCAAGCCACCTCAGCTGACTCCTCTCAACGTGAAGGAGCAGCGGCTCGACTCCGAGCTCCTCCCGGATGACCGAACTCCTCACCCTATCTCTAAGGGAGCGTCCAGCCACCCTGCAGAGGAAACTCATCTCTAAGGGAGCGTCCAGCCACCCTGCGGAGGAAACTCATCTCTAAGGGAGCGTCCAGCCACCCTGCGGAGGAAACTCATCTCGGCCGCTTGTATCCGCGATCTTAGCCTTTCAGTCACTACCCAAAATTCATGACCATAGGTGAGGGTAGGTGCGTAGATTGACCGGTAAATCGAGAGCTTCGCCTTTCGACTCAGCTCCTTCTTCACCACGACGGTCCGGTACATCGACCGCATTACTGCGGACGCTGCACCGATCCGTCTGTCAATCTCACGCTCCATTGTTCCCTCACTCGTGAACAAGATCCCGAGATACTTGAACTCCTCCACCTGAGGCAGGACTTCTCCACCCACCCGGAGAAGGCATGCCACCCTTTTCCGGTCGAGAACCATGGACTCGGTCTTGGAGGTGCTGATTCTCATCCCTGCCGCGTCGCACTCGGCCGCAAACCGCCCCAGCACATGCTGGAGGTCCCGGTCTGATGAAGCCAACAGGACAACATCATCTGCAAAAAGCAGAGATGAAATCCTGAGGTTCCCAAACCGGATCCCCTCCGGCCCCTGGCTGCGCCTAGAAATCCTGTCCATAAAAATTATGAACAGGACCGGTGACAAAGGGCAGCCCTGCCGGAGTCCAACATGCACCGGGAACAAGTCTGACCTACTGCCAGCGATGCGAACCAAACTCCTGCTCCGATCATACAGAGACCGGACAGCCCTTAATAGAGGGCCCCGGACTCCATAAACGCTGGAGTGTGGCAGCCATCTTGGATCAGTGAGGCACAGTTGCACAGCGCAGAGAGCGACCCCCACAGAGACCCCCGACAGAGCGCAGGCATGTTTGGATTGAGATTACACATTCACAAAATCATGTATCATCAAATTATCAAAGTATTTTATAGCCAGATTCCCTTCAAAAAGAGTAAAAAAACACATTTGGTACATTTTGGCACAGTATCGGTATCCAAGTGCCCAAATACAGAGTCTGCCTGGTAGGCTACTATCCACACTAAAACCTTTATAAAATCTATGTGCTTTAAGCTATTCTCATGTACCTTGGTACAGTTGTAGTCAAGGTGCGGAATCTAATTTTCATTTTTCTTCTTTTGTTTATCACTATTTGCTCAGGCATGTGAACATTCATAATGTTTCTGACACTGGAAATGTATGCTGTGAGGTGTTAGCTATCCACTGAGACCAAGATTATGCATATTGCCCTTATAATTGTGGAGATATTGTTGATTTAATTTAGATAGGCCTGTTCAGGCGAAATTCACCTCCAAAATCCCCAGGGGTGAACAGGTTAAATACAAACTTCAAAAGCCTCTCATTTATCAAAATGGACATGACATGAACTTCAGTATTGAATTGTCCATAATATATCAGCATGCTGGTCTTAATATTATAGGTCTAATTTAATAAAAAATCATATTAACAAAAAGAGATAAATTACTTTACATTGTTGATTTACATGTTCAATATTGTTTGATGGTAATGTAATATTTTTTACAAAAACTATATTCTCTGCAATCTCAAAAACGTCACCAACGGAAACTTATCGTTTTTACCGCGAGATGACAAATTCTTACCGTGGGGAATTTTTTTGAAAGTAAATCGTGAACGGTAAAATATCATCCATCCGTACTAAACACTTGAGCATTTGGCTTCAATATTCTACTAACAGCTGGTCTTCTGTTTCAGATACCTCCACCAGAAGCTACCAACCGCACACCCAAAACCAAAGTTCTGGTGACCAAGCACCCCAACCCCACTCCGTTCCCCACCGACACCCAGGACAGCCACAACCAACCTCACCTGGTGGAGCAACGCGACTACTCCACGGAACTGTCGGTGACGATCGCCGTGGGAGCGTCCCTGCTCTTCCTCAACATCCTGGCCTTCGCAGCTCTTTACTACAAAAAGGACAAGCGGCGGCACGATGTCCACAGGCGCTGCAGCCCCCAGCGGAGCGCTGCCAACGACCTGGCCCACACGCAGGAGGAGGAAATCATGTCTCTGCAGATGAAGCAGCACTCGGACCTGGACCGGGACTGCAGGGGCGTAGGCGACGCTTTGCATCCGCATGACATGGTGATGAGGACTGCCTGCCCGCCGGACTACACACTGGCCATGAGGCGCTCGCCGGATGACATCCCACTCATGACACCCAACACCATAACCATGATCCCCAGCAGCATGGGGGGTCTCACCTCACTCCACTCATTCAACACCTTCCCCAGCAGCGGGCAGAACAATACCTTGCCTCATCCACACCCACACTCACACTCAACTACGCGGGTATAGCCCCATGGACGTACCCGTGCAGGCCAGACTCTGATGACTGAGGTAAAAGCTAACAGCGCCGCAGCAGCAGAGACGTGAGGCCAACTCAACGACAAACTAGACATGTCGGGAGTTGTAACGCCAGCCTGGAGTTGCCACCCAACCCATAACGTTACACTGGGATTGTAATCCACGCTGTTTATACCTAATGGGAACATAATAAAAGCTTTCAGATGGTTTGGACCAGAAGCTCAATAAAATAATTATGTTTTTTTGTACAAAAATAATAATAATACATGGAGAACAAATACACAGAGTTGGAAAAAACCACCTCTCCCAAGCTAAACAAGGAGGAGGATTTTTTTAAATCTTTATTATTATTATTTTGGTTCTGATATTGCAAAACAAGGTACAGTGAAATATTTTTTCTCCCTAGTGACAGTTATGGCCATTGGGATCTTTTGACAAATGACGGCCTGACAGTGTTATCTGCAAGCAGAGCAAAGGATCAGACGAGCCTCGGAGGGGAAAAAAGAGAACTATGGAAACAAAAGGAAACGTATTGTTTTTCTCTGGAATCATACTGCAGAAATATTGTTTATGGGACACAAAGTGGATGCAGTGCAAACCAATCTAGGCTTGTCTAAACATTGTAAATGGAGGCTATTTAAGATAAAGCAAAAACACCGATTGAAAAGAACGAACGAGGGACTGAAACATCAAGAGAAAGTTACCCTGTATGCACAACAGAAACATTTTAAGGAAAAAAAAATACTTGCAAATACTTTTCAACCATTTATTTTTGGGGATCAAGAACAATTTTATTGTATAGAACATATTTACATATCTAGATCAGTACATTAAGCACCAAGGCTGTTTAAGCCCTCTTCTCTTGGAAGAGGTGTCCATACTGCAAACCGGCCAGTAGGACAGAACCAGCGGGAAGTGAGGATTCCACCCACGGGCTTTCTGGCAGTTCCAGCATCAACACAGAGAGCCATGGGTACAACGGATAATTGGATATTTTAGCACGAAGCGCATGACAATTTACCTGCTTGATGGCTGCTCTGCTGATTATGTCATTCTTAATAATAATTTTCACTTTGTCCCTGGCATTGGATAAATCTAAGACATATATCCTGATTGGAATACAGGAAATCACACGCCCTTCCAGGACCAAGGGGAGTGAGGTCCTGGTTGTGAATCTTGTGGGGTGGAGTTGGGAACAGAAAGGGGTAAATATTTCTTGCATAATATGTTATAGCTTGAGTGGGGCTGGGTACATAAGGACTAGTTTTGTACTCTATGTGTTGGTACTACTTTTTGATAGTGGTTAAAACAAATGACACAGTATCAATGGGGCACATTGTACATTCAGTTGAGGTCAAAGTTATTTGCTGTTCTACTCATTGGAGCACTATATCTTATCAAAGTACTTACCTGCACTGTTTATTCCATTGCCCTCTTTTCTCTTTCTTTTTTCTTTTCTTTTTGACTGGGAGGTACAGTAGGTGCTGCTGAGTAAGTTGTTGTGGCCCTGGTGGCAAAATAAATTGGAGGGGAAAATGGGAAATGGAAAAGTGAATCTCTCGTCAATGTAGAATTCTTACTGGCTCATCCAATGAAACCCATACGTTAGAGATATGAAAACACGAATACCTGCATTCATTCAAGCTAAAAGCCGAGCACAGACAGGTCAGATGGGAGGAAACACAACTCAGTGGAAATCCACAGCAGATGGGTGCCAGGGAGCATTGAGTTTGGCTAGGCACATGAAAATGCATTTTTAAAATTGTTTTAATTGATAGCCACGTTGAATCAAGTCAGGTATTTAGTTTCATAGTTATTTACAGTGACATGCCAGAGAGTGCGGTGAGAGGAAAGCCCATACATACAGTGGAGGGGTTCTATTATCTATAGCCTTAAATGGCAGTGGAACAAATTTCCCAAAATAATATGGTTAAAAGTTAAAGCCTTTCAACCTATCAAGCGAATTTAGAGGGGGATTCAGGTTTTTTCTTTACAAAATGGAGTGATATCTGTCTTTACAATTTATTCTGATTTAAATCAAAGCTATCCTTCACTTTACTGTTTTTTTTGAAGGTCAGATATATGCTGTGTCACCAAATAGTAAAACAGAGCAAGCGTCCTCCAGAGAGTCCACCAGAGAGTCCTCCAGAGAGTCCACCAGAGCCTGCGACAATTTCTTTGAACGTTAATTCAAAAGTATCTGACATGACATGTACGCCAGCAAACCAGTTTGAATCATACTTTCTCTTCTTGGTTTCTGGACAAAATGCATTGCATAGACATAAACGTCAAGGCATGGAGATTCATTCACGCAAAAAAATCTCCTTGTCTTCTCTATCAACTCCTGTAAACAAAGCACTCCGGAGCAGCTCCGGATCTCTCGTGTGGTCTGGGAAGTTCTGCTTCTCAGAACTGTGTCATAATGGAACAGCAGAATGAGATGTAGGGCATTGTGGAGCGAGCAGGGAATATGCTGTTGAGTATTATAAAGTGTACACATACCCAAAGGAAGTATTGCAGGCAGTAAAGATGCTGTTTCTCATGAGCGGATGTCGTTTTCAGGCTTTTGTTCAGTAAAAGGTTTGGAGTTTGGAGTCTAAGAGCTTCAGTTTGTGTAGTGTGAGTCAGTAGAAGTGTGCTGACACTTAGCTCTGTAACATCAGCAACCCACAAACTCATGCGTCGTCTTTCTTGTTAGTGTCATCAGTTGAATAATTGAGCTTGTTGAAATGTTTGTAAAAGATGTTTATTTGCTGAAAGCTGACTGCGTGAAGTAGGTCATTTCTCTCTCTCCATATAGTGAGTGACTAAGATTCAATCCCATCCTAGGTTTGAACACATGACCGACAGTGAAGTGTACGGTGGCCGAGACCCGCTATTGCTGAAAATAAAAGTAACGCTGCAAACAGAAACAAACGCCGCTGCAAATAAAATAAACGCTTAGCAAATAAAATAAACGCTGCAAACAAAAAGAAACCCTGCTGCAAATAAAATAAAAAAACGACGCAAATAAAAAAGCCACAACAGAAGTGAATTACCGGGGACCATTTTTTCCAGATACACCGGTGTTGCACATTAAAAATGACACGTAGCGACGTTGAACACTAACCTTTTCACTTATTTTCTCGTTCGTTGTTCTTCTTATTCCTCGCTCTTCTTATTTCTTCCGTCTTCTTCTTCTCCTCTCACGTAAAAAAACACCGGTGCATCAGCAAAAATAGTCCCCGGTAATTCACTTCCGTTGTGGCTTTTTTATTTGCGTCGTTTCTTTTATTTGCAGCAGCGTTTGTTTTTATTTGCCGGGTTTATTTTATTTGCAAAGCGTTTCTTTTATTTGCAGCAGCGTTTGTTTTTATTTGCTGCGTTTCTTTTATTTGCAAAGCGTTTCTTTTATTTGCAGCTGCGTTTCCTTTTATTTGCAGCGTTTCTTTAATTTTCAGCCATGGCGGGTCTCGGCCACCGTAGAAGTGACCCTTTCAAACCCAGAACAGGGTCAGAAGAGTCTTTTTTCATATGGAACTAGTTTTACTGTGACATCTGTGTTTCATGAACGCAATGTGCACATTATACACAAAGTCTGGTCTTTACAAGAATTAAATGACGTAATTTTCCCAGATATGTTGCCAATGTCTTGCATTGCGTAACATTCAGATTAAAGAATAACTTGTTAAACTTGACTTTGAATCATGACTTTAATCCATGGTTTGTTTGTGCAAAATCTTGACCTGAAAGTGTCTGTTAATAACGTCACAAATTTGACTTATATATCCCAGTTTTTCTGCTAATAGGGCATGTGTTTGAAGGATCTTCACATGTTGGCCACCAGTCCTGCAGCAGTTTAGTAGAGCTGTTGTTAACTGTCTGACAAAGTTTGAAGGGGCCGGATAATGACGATGCTTTGAAATATCGTCAGCCTTTCTGCACCAGGGCTGTGAAAATGCTCAAATATGCAATAGAAATTGAAGTTTGTGATATCAACAAAAGCTATTGTTTAAATATTTTGTAATGCCCAGATTTATTAATGGACATCCTTTCATTTTATTCCCTCTACATTGGCCACGGTTACATGATGTTTTTTAATTCGGAATTAATTATTGTGAATTAAATCATCCCGAATTAAACTATTTTCCTTCGAGTTTACTTGAAAATAGTCATTCTGAATTGAGGTTTCCATGGAAAACACGTTTGATGGTCTTTCTCTTTCCTCTCCAGGTCTGGGGGTTGGGAAGGTTCTGATTGGATAGGGGGGGGACCGGAAGTTAAACTACCGGAAGAAAAACTAACTTAGCAGCTACAACTTTGAAAAGCTCACAATTGTTATGTTTCCTGTTTCCATCTGTTCTTTTAATTATTTCTATGTATTAAATAAATGGTCTCTGCTCTTGACCAGCGTTTACTGCTGCTGCATCTTGAAACTTTGTTAGGAAAACCAGCCCAGCGTGGAATATAAGCGTCATGGAGACAGACGGGAGAGGGAACGAGCAGAAAGAAAGACCGGAATTAATTTAAAGAGGAATGAGTGTAAACATGATCACGGAATTATTCTATTCAGATTTAAAATCAGAATAAACCAGACACTTACTTCAGAATTAAGTTTAATTCAGAATGGCCCTTTTCATTCGGAATTAGGTGTTTACTTGGTAATTTCTACTCATTTTAAATCAAATTTAATTTTAATTCTGAATTAAAAAGGAATTCAACTTCCCATGTAAACGCACTCATTAAAAAAACGTGAAAAATGCAAGCATTTGCTTACAATGTTAAAAAAGATTTTTTTAGTGTAACATTTCTTCCTTTTCAAGGTCAGTTTATTCTGGTTTACATATTCATTCTGATAAAGTTCAATTCAATTCAATTTTATTTATATAGCGTCAAATACAACAAAAGTTGTTGGGTCGCTTTCCAGAGACCCAGAACATAAACCCCCGAGCAATTATTACATAAACAATGGCAGGTAAAAACTCCCCTAGTGGGAGAAAAACCTTAAGCCAAAAAGTGGCAAGAAAAACTCCCCTTTAGGAGGGAAGAAACCTGGACCAGGACCTGGATCATAAGGGGGGTAGAAACCTGGACCAGGACCTGGGGGTGGGGACCGCAGGCAGGTGGAAGCAGCAGCGGGATGACCGGGGGTGGGGACCGCAGGCAGGTGGAAGCAGCAGCGGGATGACCAGGGGTGGGGACCGCAGGCAGGTGGAAGCAGCAGCGGGATGACCGGGGGTGGGGACCGCAGGCAGGTGGAAGCAGCAGCGGGATGACCGGGGGTGGGGACCGCAGGTCAGCACGCAGCTCCCGAAGCTCCGGCCCAATCAGCAAGTCCCAGGTTAGGTTCAGGGTCGGGGAAAGGTTGAGAAGGGGCAGGGCCAGGGAGAGGAGTCTTGATGGACAATTCTCTCCCCCGCCTGCCCGGGCCGTTACCCTGCCCCTCTCACTCCTACGCTGCAGGTTCCGGTGTTGTGCATTCACAGATGCTCTTCGCCACCGGCAGAGGATGCTGCAACATGTACAAAAGAGAAAAAAGAAAAGAAAAGGGGGGCCAGCACAAGAAACTACAGGAGCGATGGACAAAAATGATAGCTATGAGATACTTATAATAAATAAAAATGGAAATGGAGAAGAGAGGAAGGGAAGAGGAGAGGAGAAGAAGGGTGAGAGGCACTGCCCAGTGGATCATGCCGGTCCCCCCTGCAGCATAGGCCTATAGCAGCATATCTACCACCAAGCTATATTTGAAACTATTAGAGTCTTGTTCTATAGCTGCAACTATGACTACTGACTCTAACACACTAAAGTAAAGGTTTTTTAGAGAGGGGGAGTCGGTAAGTCGGCTGCATGAACCCACACTCACCTCTCTCTCGTTGGTGTTGAGGAGCCGCTGCCTCTCTTAGCGGGGATTCTTATCTCTGTCATCCGTCATGTGGATCTGACAGTTCAGGCTGGTTAACAGAACCACCCCGTTCACACCCATGCTGTTGTTTGTCAACTGCCTTCTGCCTGCAAACATCTTTAGGTCAGTGAAGCCCCGGCAGGTAACAGCGTTAGCCAGTGAGTAGAAATGAGTCATTTAGCAATGCAGACTGCAGTCCAATGTGATTGGGAAGTTTGAGTCACTGCAGGGGTAGAGGTGATCTTCAAAACACGGACATGGGCTTCTTCAAAACAGGACTAGCGTAGATGACACACCTGTTGTGCTGGGATATGGATGCTGGCTGGAGATGCTGCTCGGAGAGCTGGAATGCGAGACTCCCTGTAATCCTTTCTCTAAAATGTATCTGTGTGGAAGCTTCTGTTATGAGAATACATCCTGTCCCTTTTGGCTCTCTTAGTACTGTGCAGTCATTCAGAATAATGGGTGCAGACTACTGTTATCCCATAAAACACTGCCCTCCACAAGCTGGATGCTTGGATAAAATCTTACCTGTCACATGGTGAGCTGCGTTTCCATTCAATAAACAAAGTCTATATTTTTGCTTTGGTTTGGTGCTCTGCGTGAAATGAACAGCAAGAGTTTAAGCTAAAATTTGAATGAAATAAAAACAAGGAAATCCATAGCTAATATGAGGAATCACATCTCACATCCATTTGGTATTTGTAACATGTATTAAATATTGCCAAACCTCTACCGCTGGACACCAGGTTTGTAACATCTCTATTAAGAGTTTTTATGATCTTATGGCAAAAGTCAGGTCAGGTCAAGTCAAGTAGGTGTTTATTGTAATTTCAAGCACATGCACAGTGCCCTGTACAACAAAACAACATTCCTGCAGGACCTTAGTGGCGCAGTGCAGAACAACACGACACACAGTTAAGTACATGTTAGGAAGTGAAAGTAACCCTTGAAAGTGTATGAAAGGTTAAAATTACGTTCTGACTGACAATGAAGGTTGAGAGTATAGAGGGTTTGCATTGACGTCACTTTCCCACTGGACCAGCCCCCTTACTGGCACTGAGTGGTAAAAACAGCTGCAACTAGTGGAGAAGACGGGATAACAGCCGATTATGGGCTTAAATTAAAGGCAGTTGGACTTGACAGTGACCCGTACAGTTACCCCAAGAACCAGTGGTCCATGGACATTAATATTTGGTACAGTTACCAAGAACCAGTGGTCCATGGACATTAATATTTGGTACAGTTACCAAGAACCAGTGGTCCATGGACATTAATATTTGGTACAGTTACCAAGAACCAGTGGTCCATGGACATTAATATTTGGTACAGTTACCAAGAACCAGTGGTCCATGGACATTAATATTTGGTACAGTTACCCCAAGAACCAGTGGTCCATGGACATTAATATTTGGTACAGTTACCAAGAACCAGTGGTCCATGGACGTTAATATTTGGCCACCAATCCAGGTTCCTGATATTTATATGTACTTAATTTCTACGCCGGGGAAATACACGAAGCAAAGCTTGAAGGCTTACAAAAGTCTTGACGTTTGGTCCGACTTCAAGGCAGGATTTGTTGTAGAAATTAAAGTGATGAGGACACCGAACTTTATGATTTGACCGTTTAACGTTAGCTACCCAAAAATCCAACATTAACTGATACAAAATAGGAACCACGAATCCACGTTTCGCTGCCTGGAATCCAGTTGTTTCTGTGAATTGCAGCGATCCATTTGTCTCTCTTAAGCTTATTTTTAGGCAGTCTGTAAAACGATAAGTACAGTGACAAACAGCTCTTTCCCATTTTAGATGTTTTCGAGTACTCAAACCAAAAGTTTACGCTGTCACTCAGTCTTTCTGACACTCAGTCTTTCTAACACTCAGTCTTTCTGACACTCAGTCTTTCTGACACTCAGTCTTTCTGACACTCAGTGAGCGTAACCCGCTGTGAAGTCTCATCTGTGACGTCATGTGCATTCCCTTTGTTGGTTGTTGTTAAGAAAAACTCTTCACTGTACAAGACAACATCAAGGTGAATAAATCATTAATACCGAAGCTTTTATTTCACCATACTGTATAAAACCTGCCTGGCTTGCTGGGTCAGAGTATTAGAGTATTAGTATGAGTATCAGAGTACTACGAGGCAGCTAAGGGCCGAGGCCACGCCCAGATCTGAGGACACTGCAGAGAAACATATTATTTTCAACTCTCACTCCAAGTTGAAAATCACCATTAATCAGTCCCAGAAAAGTTTTTGCTCAGTCAGAAACATGAAAAAAGCAGACTGTGATCTTTTATTTATTCATTTTTTTAATTTTTTTTTGATTAACCTTCAACAGCCCCCCTCCAGTTTAGAACATCAGATCATCAAATTCTAGTCAATTTATTTTATACAAACATCAGCTGTGCACGCAGAGATACCATGCCAGGTACTGGAAATGCAAAAGTTCTCATCACTTCCATCCATCAACTTATTCTATGTATCAGAATGCCGACTGATGTGTTGTTGGGCTATGGCTTTCCCCTCAGCCTGGGAACTGTAGTCAGATACAGTCAATTAGATTTTAGTCAAATCTATTGTCACCTAATCAGACTTTTGTCAAAAGATGATAAAAAAAAAGTTAGAAATCAGCATTCGTTCCATCTTTTGGAGGCGTTTCACATGAATTCTTTTAAAATCCTCTGACTGACCTCAGTTCATTGTCATTACAAACCTGCCTTCTTTGTCATGATGTAGCCACGAAAAACATCAGCCAGAAAAGTGAAGGACTTGATTATATGAAATTAATTAACTCTCGTAGTCTAATTTGCTGTAGTAAAAATAAAACAGTGACTTCATCTTTTTCGTAAAGGCTCACAGGGATCGGAGCAGCACATTATTAGCACCGGGCCGAGTTAAGCAGTGCTCTCTGGAGAAATGAGAACAGGGCAGCGTAAGGGGCATCCACTGAATTAAACATATAATTGCCCAGATGAGTAAATAGCCAAGCTACTACAGGGCCATGCTAAGCAGCTGACAGCGGAGGATGAATCCTCATTAATAACTTGCTATGCATTCAATTTTTTTGATCAACGATGGGTGAAAAAAAAGCAAGCAAATTGAAGCATAAGGAAGTGTGACAGAAATCCTGGTCAGCACTTGACATATTTGAAATTATAAATAGAAATAGCTTGAAACTTGTGAATTTAATGCAAAGTAGCAGTTGCTAACAAGATTTGCCCTGTGTGGTGAATACATTTAAATGTGGTCCAATTTTGTCACACATGCTGGATAGCTTGAGGATGTAAAATGAAAGAGACAGAGGAAAAGCGGTTGGCGCGGAGCTACTGCAATGACTCAGGAATCAGGAGTTACATAAGTGAGGAAAAACATTTATTAAGTTATTTAAAAATGTTTAAACGCTGAGTGTGTGCAAGCATAATACCAAAGCAAAATGAAACCATATTAGTGGGAACAAGTGCACATTTCAAAAGAGAAACTGTGGATGACCTTCATGTCCCCAAAGAGAAAAGCTGGCTTTACATATTAAGAAACTAATGACAGCATAACTTATATCGCTAACATTAAAATAAGGAGAAAAAAGATCATTGCTGTTGCATCCCTTATAATGTAGAAGTTGTAAAAGATTTTGCAGGAGTACAAGCTAAAAGGATTGGGATAAATCACTCTTTGATCACATAGAAAAAAGCAGGCACCTTTACGGAGACTGAAGTACTTGTTAGAAGTCACAATGAAATCTCTGTAACATGGTTTGGTCAAAAGACCCTAGAGATGAAGTTCAGAAGCTCCATTTTAAACCATTTTGACAGTAAAGCTCTTTTCAGAGCGGCCACGACCAGGGGTTGGAGTCAGCCACACAACTCATCTCCATACATCTTCATCAAAGGGGGAAAGGTTCAATTCAATTCAATTCAATTTTATTTATATAGCGTCTAATACAACAAAAGTTGTCTCCAGACGCTTTACAGAGACCCAGAACATAAACCCCGAGCAATTATTACATAAACAATGGCAGGTAAAAACTCCCCTAGTGGGACAAAAGCCTTAAGCCAAACAGTGGCAAGAAAAACTCCCCTTTAGGAGGGAAGAAACCTGGACCAGGACCTGGATCATAAGGGGGGACCCTCCTGCCGAGGGCCAGACTGGGGGGTCGTGGACGTCAGCAGCACAGCAGGCAGGTGGAAGCAGCAGCAGGATGACCGGGGGTGGGGACCGCAGGCAGGTGGAAGCAGCAACGGGATCACCGGGGGTGGGGACCGCAGGCCAGCACGCAGCTCCGAAGCTCCGGCCCAATCAGCAAGCCCCAGGTTAGGTTCAGGGTCGGGGAAAGGTTGAGAAGGGGCAGGGCCAGGGAGAGGAGTCTTGACGGACAAATCTCTCCCCCGCCTGACCGGGCCGTTACCCTGCCCCTCTCACTCCCACACAGCAGGTTCCGGTGTTTTGCACCAAAGGTTTGATCTTTGACATCAGTTTCCAAGCTGCTTCTGCTTCATATGTCCAAGGTGCAACAAATATGGCGTGAGAAGATGGAGGACCCGCAAAGCAGAATTGGTCACTGGATGACATATTTTCAGACCAAGGTCACACAAAAAGTTATAGGGTGGTGTTATGTCAGTCTGAGTAAAAAAAAAAAAAAAAAAAATACAAATAAAAGCTCTCAACCACAGAAAGTTTGTTTTTTTCTGAAGTATTAGATACTCCTTTTATCATTGTCTGGCCTTGTGTTTTTAGCTGTGCGTCACTTCAGCCCACCAGTGTTGCACATTGTGAGCTGCACATTGAAGATGTCCTGTGATATTTGTGATGTGATATAATTTCTTACTTTTGTTAGTGTTTCCTGCTAAATACTTTCACAATGGCCCAACATACATCTCAAATGCAAATCTCTGCATGAAGCATATGTGGAAAAAATGTGGCATTGTTCTTTCAGGCCACGTTTCCACATAGCCGGGTATTTACAAAAACAGATATTTCCCCCTCCTTATTTTGAAAAATACCATCATTTCCAGGAGCATGCATAAATAAAGGTGCTATGAGCAGCCAAACCTACAGGGGGCAGTGTAACGAGAAGATAAAGTCATGCTAGCCAATCAGAATCCTGGAAAAAAACATCAACAAATGACACGAGTAAGTTCCAGTTACTTCCAAGATGAACGAGAGTGTTTGGTTTGGAGTGACAGAGAAGTGAAGTTACTTTTAAGTGTGACTTTAGAATTTAAAACAAGTAAAATACAAGAAAATATTGACGGTTACAAACTAATTGTAAACACAGGTCGCACTCATGACGCTGGTGACGTTTCTGTCTCATAATGTGACGTTCTGAAGCCTAAATGTCCGTTTCCTTCACGTTTACAAGCAAACGTGAAGACGGAGTTTTTTCAAATCTCAACTTTGGCCGGAGTTTTCAGAACTGATGGTTTTTGGTGACTTTGAGCTTCGTTTTCGTGTAAAACGAGCGGCCAAAACGCATGAAAACACCACCATTTTTACTACGTGGAAACGGGGCCTCAGTTTTTCCATCTTGTTTTTATTTTCTGTCTCCTTCCTGGTGGAGTATTATAGCTGCTTTCACTTAAAAATGTGGACACGTAACGTGAGCACCATGAACCAGGGTCTATATCCATGTTTGAGTGAACAGAGACATCGCCCCATCAACACATTGCTCAACAGCGTCTCTAGTTAGGTGATGAGGGTAACTGTGTAAAAACCTTTTCTCTCATTTAAACCTTTTCTCACATTCGGTACAATGATTTAAGTAAGTAAAGTATGAGCACAATAGCTCAAACTCCTTTGACCCCATCTGCACAATGAGAACCACTGCAGGTTCAGCTTTTCTCACAGTTTCATATAAGCAGAAATATTCTAAAAATAGAACAGTCGTTACTATTAACAAATACATCAATGGACCTAAATGTCATAATTGATTTCCTACACAACTGATGAACATTTTTACACAACATGTAAATTACCAAGGATGACCATTTTGATTTACCAAACTCAATTTAATGTACATCTGTCTTGTGTTTATCTATATTAGTTGGCCATTTAGAAAAGGTATAACATATATTAGTGGATTTTCATCCATCACGTAATTGCCTGTGCAATTTAGACAATTTATTTCAGAGTCCTGCGGAATACATGGCAAATTGTTTATACGACTGTCAAGAAGGCAAACATGTATTCATATTTCAACCATCACAGGGCATTAAAAGTTCCCTGTAGCTCAGCCTGCTGAATCCTTCTAACAACTCGGGCCTTTGACAGGGGAAACATAACGCCTTTAAACTAAGACAATAACAATAAAACCTGACTAGATGGTTACATGAGCAAATAAAGTATGAAAAGCTAAAATTTAATTGCAGTTTCATAATGTTTATATGCTGTGGCCTTTTTACAGAGAACAGTTTGACTCTTTGGTCAGTAGACAGCACCGCCTACTAATTGAGTTCAGTGTATCATAAAGGTTTCAACATACACCTCTTTCTCCTACCATTTTTTCAACTCTTCTTCCCTTGCTTTTGACTGAATTAATTTAGACCATGAAATTCAGACTACTTTGTCAATCCTTTGTGATTGTGCGACACTGAATGGGTGCAGATTGCATGAGTACGTCCTCGTATGTTCCACACTTGTACCTTCTCAAACAAAACCAAATCCATGGTTGTAAATTTTAAAACACATGATGTGCAAAAGTATGATGTCTTTATTGTGTGCTTTTACTTTGAAATTCAGACGTTGACATAGATCTTTTTCAATTACAAATATACTCATTTGTCAAAAAATTGGGGCTTGTAACCATTGTGTGCATTTGTGTTAATTTTTGCAATGTGTCCAATTTCTCGTTGATAGTTTTAGGTTTTCTGTTATTTTTTTGTGTCAAATGACATCCCACTTCTCCTGAATAAGACTTGAATTTATTAGCTTTGCCTTTTATTCATTTTAAACAGTGTTCATGTCAAAAGGCAAATATAACAGCCTGACGGCGACCAAGTCGACAATGTGGTTCACGTGTCCGTCATTATTTAACGATTCCCGAGCAGACCAGATACCATCTCTCTCTTCAGCCATTTCTTTTGGATCCCAAACACCAGTAAGTTTAATTAGCCAGTCAAGCAGGTTAAATCAATACACAGGTTGGTCATGAAGACAGTTAAGAAACCCTGTTCTGGGGGGAAGCTTCACTTCTGTTCCTGCGTAGATCTACCCTGACTGTGGTCCACAGTCAGCCTGTGCTGCAGTGTGTGGAGGGGGGGGTGGAAGGAAGGGAGGAAGGAAGGAAGGAAGGAAGGAAGGAAGGAAGGAAGGAAGGAAGGAAGGAAGGAAGGAAGGAAGGAAGGAAGGAAGGAAGGAAGGAAGGAAGGAAGGAAGGAAGGAAGGAAGGAAGGAAGGAAGGAAGGAAGGAAGGAAGGAAGGAAGGAAGGAAGGAAAGAGCGCTGCAATTGAATGTAACAAAATGTGCCATCTTCTGACCTCAAATCACAGCAGAAACAACAACAATGAAACCTCAGATTCATCCTGAGATGTTTTTTTGCGACAAGTCTGGAAAAAAAGGGTCGGTTTGTTCTGACAGAGAAACTATGTGAGCAGGTCTGGCATTTGTATTGTAGATTGTTTTTGATTCTTTTTTTGTCACTTGTCTTTCTTTCTGGTTAGATAGTCTTACTCTTCTGGAGCACAATAAATGATTTTAATATGCTTGAAACTCTTTCCCCCTCTGGAGTCGTCATTCATTTTTTTCTGTTGACGTTGCAACGTTGACTGGTATAATTGGTGACGAAACAGTTTATTGTTGTGGATATTCATTTCATTTGGGTTTTTTTTCTGAGATTTGATCCCAGCTGACACTACATTTACCTGACGTTCATTTTACTGGAATGTTCTTCCAGTGAAAACCCCCGCTCATACACAATGGGTACATTGGGAAAGAAAAAAAACAGCTGAAGAGGAAAGCGAATAGGGTTTTTGTTTGTTGGTTTTATTTTTTATTCTTTCTCCAAAATGTTTTCCATAGATGCTGATGCTGTTTTTTGTTCTTTGAAGCATGTACTAAAATCTTTCCGGTGTATTCAGTCACCAGCAGACAGCTCTGAGTGTGTTATTTTACACCTGTTATTACGGTGCCTGTTGTGTGGCCATCTGTGAAAAAACTGCCTTGCTCACAACTGATTACTGCCTTGTAATACAAGCACAGGCTGTGTGCAACACAAATCAGGAGGTGTACTGGTTATCTTCAAATGTGGGGGATTGCTGGTTTAATCCCTAATTTCATTAGTTCAAGTGGAGGTAATCCAAAATATCCTACATTACTATCAGTACAAGCACCTCTATGGAGTTTGGCCAAACCCTGATTCAGTTTGTAGAAACTGGACAAACACATTTGCTTCCTGATTTGTTCTTTTGGTCGACTTGAGTTTTCTCTAATATAGAGGGAATGCATTAACATCACTTCCCCACTGGACCAGCCCCCTTACTCACACTGAGTGGCAAAAACTAGTGGAGAAGACGGGATAACAGTTGGACTTGACAGTGACCCGTACAGTTAGAACCAGTGGTCCATGGACATTAATATATGGTACAGTTACCAAGAACCAGTGGTCCATGGACATTAATATTTGGTACAGTTACCAAGAACCAGTGGTCCATGGACATTAATATTTGGTACAGTTACCCCAAGAACCAGTGGTCCATGGACATTAATATTTGGTACAGTTACCAAGAACCAGTGGTCCATGGACATTAATATTTGGTACAGTTACCCCAAGAACCAGTGGTCCATGGACATTAATATTTGGTACAGTTACCAAGAACCAGTGGTCCATGGACATTAATATTTGGTACAGTTACCAAGAACCAGTGGTCCATGGACATTAATATTTGGCCACCAATCCAGTTTCCTGATATGTATATGTACTTAATTTTTACGCCGGGGAAATACACGAAGCAAAGCTTAAAGGCTTACAAAAGTCTTGACGCTTGGTCCTACTTCAAGGCAGGATTTGTTGGCAAAATTAAAGTGATGAGGACGCGAACTTTATGATTTGACCGTTTAACGTTAGCTACCCAAAAATCCAACATTACCTGATACAAAATGGGAACCACAAATCCACGTTTCGGTGCCTGGAATCCAGTTGTTTCTGAGAATTGCAGCAATCCATTTGTCTCTCTTAAGCTTATTTTTCGGCAGTCTGTAAAACGATAACAGTACAGTCAAGTCGATCGCACAACAGCTTTTTCCCAATTTAGATGTTTTCCAGTTGCTCAAACTGAAAGTTTACGCTGCCACTCAGTCTTTCTGACACTCAGTCTTTCTGCCATTCAGTCTTTCTGCCACTCAGTGGGCGTAACCTGCTGTGAAGTTGCATCTGTGACGTCATGCGCATTCCCTCTAAACAAAGAATATTTCATATGATCATCCAATCAGCTTTCAAAACAGATGAGCCTTAAGAACGTGTCAGCAACACACAGTAAACACACTGTAAAGAGCACTTTATTAAGGAAACCACATGTACACTTGATTTGCTATAACCGGGTGAACGGTGGCCGGTGAGCACCTGCATCTCCATTACCATTTTTATCTATTATAAATATCATAGCTATAATTTTTGTCCATCGTACCTGTAGTGTCTTGTGCCGGCCCCCCTTTTTTCTCTTTTGTGCATGTTTGCAGGCTGGAGCCTCGGGAGCTGCGTTCTGGCCTGTGTTCCCGCCCCCCATCCCCGGTCATCCCGTTGCTGCTTCCACCTGCCTACGTGGATGTCTGCTGTTGCTGCTTCCGCCTGCCTGTACCCCCCCCCCTCCCCCTCTGGTCATCCCGCTGCTGCTTCCACATGACTGTTGTGTGCTGCTGACGCCCCCCCCCACCTCTGGTCATCCCGCTGCTGCTTCCACATGACTGTTGTGTGCTGCTGACGCCCCCCCCCCCCCACCTCTGGTCATCACGCTGCTGCTTCCACATGACTGCTGTGTGCTGCTGACGTCCCCCAGTCTGGCCTTCGGCAGGAGGGTCCCCCCTTATGAGCCTGGTCCTGCTCAAGGTTTCTTCCCTCCTAAAGGGGAGTTTTTCCTTGCCACTGTTTGGCTTAAGGCTTTTCTCCCACTATGGGAGTTTTTACCTGCCATTGTTTATATAATAATTGCTCTGGGTTTATGTTTATGTTTATGTTCATGTTCTGGATCTCTGGAAAGCGTCTAGAGATAACATCTGTTGTAGTAGACGCTATATAAATAAAATTGAATTGAATTGCATCGCTGTATTTGACGTGACTCATCAATATTTCCCGCTATGGCACCCTTGTATGCCATTAGTTATTTTCAGTTGTAGTTTTGCCTAATTCATTCAGATGCAGAAATCTCTGCAGCTAGCAGCTAACCTAACCAACCCGCAGTGATCAATCTGCTTCCTATTTTCACTCGTGACCGCATGAATGCACAGACGATGCATGATCTGAACTGCGATGCAGTGGTTTGAAAATAAGTCACTTATGACTCAGAGCAAAAACAGTAGAGTGGCTAAAGATTGGTTCTGTTTTAACCCTTGTACTGTCTTTGGGTCAAAATGACCTAATTCTCCTTCCTTCCTTCCTTCCTTCCTTCCTTCCTTCCTTCCTTCCTTCCTTCCTTCCTTCCTTCCTTCCTTCCTTCCTTCCTTCCTTCCTTCCTTCCTTCCTTCCTTCCTTCCTTCCTTCCTTCCTTCAATTCAATTCAATTCAATTCAATTTTATTTATATAGCGTCTAATACAACAGAGTTGTCTCTAGACGCTTTACAGAGACCCATACCCAGAACATGACCCCCGAGCAGTTATTACATAAACAATGGCAGGTAAAAACTCCCCTAGTGGGAGAAAAACCTTAAGCCAAACAGTGGCAAGGAAAAACTCCCCTTTAGGAGGGAAGTAACCTTGAGCAGGACCAGGCTCATAAGGGGGGACCCTCCTGCCGAGGGCCAGACTGGTGGGTCAGGGACGGCAACAGCACAGCAGGCAGGTGGAAGCAGCAACGGGATGACCAGGGGTGGGGACCGCAGGCCAGCACGCAGCTCCCGAAGCTCCGGCCCAATCAGCAAGTCCCAGGTTGGGGTGCAGGGTCAGGGAAAGACTTGTGCTCCGTAATGCAAGCTACAAGCCACCCACGACCACCTGCAGGACAAAAGAGAGAAAAGGGAGGAGAAGGGGGGGCCAGCGACGGGATGACCAGGGGTGGGGACCGCAGGCCAGCACGCAGCTCCCGAAGCTCCGGCCCAATCAGCAAGTCCCAGGTTGGGGTGCAGGGTCGGGGAAAGACTTGTGCTCCGTAATGCAAGCTACAAGCCACCCACGACCACCTGCAGGACAAAAGAGAGAAAAGGGAGGAGAAGGGGGGGCCAGCAACGGGATGACCAGGGGTGGGGACCGCAGGCCAGCATGCAGCTCCCGAAGCTCCGGCCCAATCAGCAAGTCCCAGTTTGGGGTGCAGGGTCAGGGAAAGACTTGTGCTCCGTAATGCAAGCTACAAGCCACCCATGACCACACCGTTCCGGTGTCCGGCAAAGGATGCTGCAACATGGACAAAAGAGAGAAAAGGGAGGAGAAGGGGGGCCAGCACAAGAAACTACAGGAGCGACTCTGACAGGAGCGACCCTTCCTTCCTTCCTTCCTTCTTCCCTTCCTCTTTTCTCCCTTCCTTCCTTCTTTCCTTGTTTTCTCCCTTCCTTCTTTCTTTCCTTCCTTCGTTCCTTCCTTCCTTCCTTCCTTCCTTCCTTCCTTCCTTCCTTCTTTCCTCCTGCTCTCTCCTTCCTTCTTCCCTTCCTCTTTTCTCCCTTCCTTCTTTCCTTGTTTTCTCCCTTCCTTCTCCCTTCCTTCTTTCCTTCTTTCCTCCTGCTCTCTCCTTCCTTCTTCCCTTCCTCTTTTCTCCCTTCCTTCTTTCCTTGTTTTCTCCCTTCCTTCTCCCTTCCTTCTTTCCTTCTTTCCTCCTGCTCTCTCCTTCCTTCTTCCCTTCCTCTTTTCTCCCTTCCTTCTTTCCTTGTTTTCTCCCTTCCTTCTTTCCTTCCTTCCTCCCTTACTCCTTCCTTCCTTCTTTTCACCCTTCCTTCCTTCCTTCCTCCCTTCTTTTCATCCTTCCTTCCTTCCTTCCTTCCTTCCTTCCTTCCTTCCTTCCTTCCTTCCTTCCTTCCTTCCTTCCTTCCTTCCTTCCTTCCTTCCTTCCTTCCTTCCTTCTTACCTTCTTCCCTTCCTCCTTCCTTGACCCAAAAACAGCACAAGGGTTAAAATGAAACTATGCTAGTGTGGATCAGCTAAATGTAAACAATTGTAAACGCTGATGAGTTTTAGTTCATTTTAGTCCAACAATCTGTGTAACATTTGAAAGAAAATGGAGCTGTGTCCCTTAAATATCCCCTTCAAGTGTATTGCGTTATTATTGATAGATAATAGACGTACAAAACATCTCGTTTCCTCAACATCAGATGTGGGATGTGTCCATAAATCTTACATGTTCTTTTGTGTTTGAGGACAGGCTGCATCGCAGCACTTGTATCACTGCACTCCTCGCTTTCTCGCAGGCATTGCCACTTTGCGCTGATTGTATACATGTGCATGTGACATCCCTACCTGAAAGAAGTTAGTTCCAATTGCTTTTCTTCCACACTGCTTTCTGACACGACAGACATTCATTTTGATTGGAATGTGTCTAAGGTAAATATTTGTTTTTTTTTAGAACTTTTTTCAATCATTTATCAAAATGTTAATACAATTGGTAATTTTCTTTGTCTGTGTGCATTTGTTTGATAAAGTTATTGACCAGTTTCATCTGGAAAGGAGAACATCGATGATTAAACCAATGAACTGTCAATGAAATTAACACTGGCTACGCAGTGAAAAGCAAAGGCGTATGTATGTTTACTCTGTGACTTTTTGTTTTGTTTCTCTCTGTGGCTCTTGTGGCTTTTTATTGAAAACTGCTTGACAGGAAATCTGTGGCAGAGAGATGGAGGAGACGCACAAGCAAACAGTTGCTCCTGGACTGCCTGCAGGACAACATTGTCTTAATATGGTATGTCTGCTTAAATAAGTGAGCCAACAGTCCCCCTACATCTACCTCATTTCACCCAAACTACTGTATGTACCCAAATACTTGGAAAAAAAATGGTATATAGGACTCACATCAATCCATACATCATTTTTACTGGCTTATTAGGGCCCGAGCACCTTCAGTGCGAAGGCCCTATTGTATCTGTAGGAATTTTTCTTTCTTTTTTCTTTCTTTTTTCTTTTTTCTTCTGACGAAAGGAGGCCCTTTTTGCCCCCCTTAACATGCCCAAAAAGTCACCAAATTTTGCATGCAAGTCAGGCCTGGCGAAAAATTTGATATTTAATGGTTTACATTAATGGGCGTGGCAAAATGGCTCAACAGCGCCCCCCGGAAAACTTTGTGACTCAAGCCCCACAATACGGTTTGACGTACATGCACGGAAATCGCTACACACCTGTATCAGTACACAACTTAAAGAAAAGTCTCTTGGCGACATGGCCGAAACCAAACAGGAAGTCAGCCATTTTGAATTAATCGTGTCACTTTGGCGCAATTTATGCCATTCCTTCGGCAGTTAATACGGCCCGAACCGTAACGTGCCCCCAAGTGTGTTATACATCAAAATGTGCGTCTCCATCCTGCGACAACACGCATTACTTTTCTCTTTCAAAAGCGTTATAGTGGCAACGCTAGACGCCAAAAAGCGCGCCCACCCTTCATCTGGTTGGTTCAGACAGAAAAAACTTTGCGCTTCAAGCCCCATAATACGCTTTGATGTACATGAACGAAAATCGGTACACACCTGTATCATGTTGCAACTTAAAGAAAAGTCTCTTGGCGCCATGGCCGAAACCGAACAGGAAGTCGGCCATTTTGAACATTCTGAATTAATCGCATAATTTTGGAGCAATATGAGCCATTCCTTCGAGAATTAATACGGCCCGAACCGTAACGTGCACCCAGATGTGTTATACATCAAAATGTGCGTCTCCATCCTGCGACTACACGCATTACTTTTCTCTTTCAAAAGTGTTACCGTGGCGACGCTAGACGCCAACAAGCGCACCCCCCCTTCATCTGATTGGTCCATATTTGATAGTTCCCCAAAAGGCACCAAATTTGGCATGCAAGCCAGGCCTGGCGATAAATTTGATATTTCATGGTTTGCATTAATGGGGGTGGCAAAATGGCTCAACAGCGCCCCCCGGAAAACTTTGTGCCTCAAGCCCCACAATACGGTTTGACGTACATGCACGAAAATCGCTACACACCTGTATCATGGCACAACTTAAAGAAAAGTCTCTTGGAGCCATGGCCGAAACCGAACAGGAAGTCGGCCATTTTGAATACATTGTGTCATTTTGGCGAAATTTATGCCATTCCTACGGCAGTTAATTCAGCCCGAACCATAACACGCCCCCAGGTGTGTTATACATCAAAATGTGCGTCTACATCCTGCAACGCCACACATTACTTTTCTCTTTCAAAAGTGTTACCGTGGCGACGCTAGACGCCAAAAGGCGCGCCCCCCCTTCATGTGATTGGTCCATATTTGATAGTTCTCCAAAAGTCACCAAATTTTGCATGCAAGCCAGACTTGGCGATACATTTGATATTTCATGGTTTGCATTAATGGGCGTGGCCTAACGGCTCAACAGCGCCCCCTAGAATACTTTTCTCTGCCATAACTTTTGAATGGTTTGACATAGAGAGTTGTGGGTGGTGTCATGGGACTCTGTAATGAGTCCTTAGGCTTCGTTGGCCTTAATTAGCCCCGCCCCTTCTTCTGATTGGTTGTCCCTTTTTTCTGCTATAACTTTGGAATGGTTTGACATAGAGAGTCCTGGGTGGTGTCATAAGATTCTGTATGGAGTCCTTGACCTTCATTGGCCTTAATTAGCCCCGCCCCTTCTTGTCATTGGTTGTCCCTTTTTTCTGCTATAACATTTTAATTGTTTGACATAGGAAGTCGTGGGTGGTGTCATGGGACTCTGTAATGAGTCCTTAAGCTTCGTTGGCCTTAATTAGCCCCGCCCCTTCTTCTGATTGGTTGTCCCGATTTTCTGCTATAACTTTTGAATGGTTTGACATAGAGAGTCGTGGGTGGTGTCATCAGATTCTGTATGGAGTCCTTGACCTTCATTGGCTTGAATTAGCCCCGCCCCTTCTTCTGATTGGTTGTCCCTTTTTTCTGCTATAACTTTTCAATGGTTTGACATAGGAAGTCGTGGGTGGTGTCATTTCTGATACTTATGGGGGGCGGTGGCCGTGAGTGCGAGGGCCCGTTCATTGCTGCTTGCAGCTTTAATTGCAATTTAAGTTCATAGGGGTGAGTGAAAGCCAAAGGTACAGCGTAACAGATCGCCGGCCATGTTGGATGCCCAGTAACACAGAAAAACACTTCACTGTGGCAGTGGGGACCGTGTACCAGCAACAGAATCAGTAATTGCACAGGAAAACATCAAATCAACTTCATACATGCCAGTGGTTCCAAAAGTGGGGGGCCCATTGGGGAGATGCAGTATGAATGAATGAAAAAATGAATGCTTGGACACTGCTAGCATAATCAGCGGCGCCGCTTGCTTTCAGACATACCAGGTAAATGCTTGGGGCCCAAGGCCAGGAGAGGGGCCCCAAGAGCCGATCAACTTTGAATCAGCAACAGAGCAATTGAAATTAAATGTGCCAGCCAAAACGGTGTACAGTGTGTGTCTGTGTAATCACGTGACTCCACCCGTCCAGTCTGAACGAGAAGGGAAACCCAAGAAAATGGCTGATGGTTCAAACGAAGAGGCGGCTGACATAGCTGTAAACAAAATAACAGGGCTCTCAAGTCTCATACATTCTCACGCATTTCAACAAATTCACACGCTCTCACGCCACACATGGCATTTCTCAAGCTGAGAAATTAACCTCACTGCACAGTAATTCCAACAGCCCATCTTACAAAAGAGTTAAAGTACGCTAGTGTGTGCTGAACTCTCAGCTGAGAGCAGCTCTCTGGAATTACCAACCTGTCAGCCAATCAGCAAATAGAACATTTTGTTGCTGGGTAAGGTCTGAGTTTCATTTTCAAGCGCTTCATGAATGCTTGCTGGAGGTTATAACACATATCACTCTTAAAACACACACGCACACGCACGCACGCACGCACAGAAGGACAGAATAACCACCACCATTCATGGGGTCCAGAAAAGTGATGCAGGTGTGCACTTTTTATCTTCCCAAATCCTTTGGGTGTGATGCATCTTCTGACACTAAAGTTCTCCAGAAGAATTAAATCTTAAACCCATTTTTTCCAAACTTGTGCCATTTCTGGGGTCTCAGCCCAGCCAAACCTCATTTTACATAGAAGTTGAAGAATCTGCTTTGCAGGGAGAATAACTGGAGCCAAGAAACCCAAAGGGTCATAAATAGAACTGATATTGGACAGAATACCGCATCTTGTTAGTGGTTTGTGTTAAAAGTGAAATGCCAAAGGTGAAAACATCCTGTTCAACATCCCATTGCACTCCTAAGGCTCTCTCAGTGGGAAGCAGGTCCTGATTAAGGTCCAGCATTTTTACACCTGTTGCTTTGCTTTCCTCAAGGATATGAGCGAGGACAGAGTGCTCACTACATACCCATTTATTGAGCCTAAATCCCCCCTTTGCACATACCTCTGTGAGCTGCCAATAAAGAAAGAGTGCTTGCTCAACAGACTGTAAAGACTAAAGACAATCGTCCACATAGAAACTGTGCCTGATTGTATTTATAACATCTTCTGGGTACAGATGTTGGTTGTCATTAAGGCTGGATTATGGTTCTGTGCTACACCAACGCGGAGCACACGCCGTTGCCGTGACGCCGTCGTGAACCCTCCGGACTTCTCCAATACTCCATTTCGCCGCGGAGCAGTACCCCCCGCGACCGCTAGGGGGGGTGCGATCTTTTAATGAATGGTTTATCCGACTTTTCCGGTCAGAGTGAATCAAAGAGATAAGGACAACTATTGTGCAAAAAAACAAACCAAAAAGAATTCACACATACACGAAGAAAAGAGCGCTGAAAGTTCACGACTGCTTCACGACCCAGAAATGTGTTGCTACCAAGCGAACCAATCACAGCCCTCTCGGTCTGCGTTGGTCTACGACCTCTTGACGCGTAGTTACAATTTGTGGGAGGTGCGACAGGCACGGCGTGGCGTGCGGCGTGGCGTGCGGCGTGGCATGCGGCGTGGCACGCAGCGTGGCGCGCGGCGTGGCGTGCGGCGCAACCTGCGGCGCACGCTCGGCGTCAATTTGTTGCAGAACCAAACTCCGGCCTTTAGCCATCTTTAATAGTGCAAACGTGGCACAACTGGGGGAGGATACTGCACCCAAAATGTGAATCAACTTTTTAAGCTCTTTTGTTATGTCCCCATCTGGCCACCAGAGAAAACGCATGTGTTCCTCAGCTACTCTGACTTGGTGGAACATCCCTTTTATGTCTGTCATAAGGGCTATTGGACCCTGCCAAAAACAAATGAAAACACCTAATAAGGTGCTAGTCAAATCATGTCCTTGTAATAGCTCTTTGTTCAGTGATGTTCCAGCAAACATTACAGCACAATCGTAAACAACATGCAATGTTTTCTTGCGGGGCTGGTAGACCCCATGATGAGGTATATACACCACACTTTTCCTTCCTCATTTTCCACCTGCTCTTGTGGTATGATTTCTGAATGCCCTTCCATGCCAACATTATGTACAAAATCTTTGTATTCTTCAAAGAAGAGCTGATTCTTCTGAAATCATTTTAACAGACATTGCGCCCTCTGCTGGGTCATCTGCTTGTCGTTGGGCATTTTTACTTCAACATTATGAAAAAGTAACTTCAGGTAATAGTGACTATCTTTAAGCACAGCTGACTTTAACATAATGTCCATTTTTCTTCCACAGACTTTTCAGCACGCTCGTCACACTGGTGCTCTACAAAATCTTGATTGTACTAACTGACCAACATTTCTTCCAAACTGCTTATGGAAATACGGTTTACCTGAATAGAACTAGAATTGTGTCCAAGTTCTTTACTACCCTGAATGAGGGGACCATTAACCACCCAACCAAGACGTGCCTTGGGAGAATTTACACCAATAAGCAGCCCGTTGCCAGCATCTATCGGTGGTGACTCAACATATTTTAAGTAGGACCACTTTCTTAAGTCTTCCTCTTAAGGGATGTTTTCTTTACAGACACTTGTAATATTTTGAGTAAATTAAGGTACAGAGTGAATGAGTGGAGTCACACAGGCACGTTGGACGGCTGGGGGTCCTGAAGGGTCCTGAAGGGTCCTGAAGGGTCCTGAAGGGTCCTGTGGAAGGGGCACGGATGGATCTGTCATTCACGGACAGCCTGCAGTAAGCAGCGGAGTTACTGATGTGCATGTGTTTCTGTGTTTGCAGGTGAGAAAAAGTAGTGAAAACATGTACAGTATAAAAGTAACAACGCAGATGTATAAATGATGTATGTGTAACGTGTGTCTTGTAGTCCCCTTTAGTAGGGACTCTATACTCTTGACCTTGGCGTTTAATATCTAATATACAATTTTCAAAAATAAAAAACACCAACAGCTAATCACAGGTTCACTCAGCTCTAAATTCTCACAGGTTCAGGAAGGGAGATTGGAAGTAGCAATTCAAGAACTCCAGCCCACATAAAACACACTCAACCACTTCTTTATGAGAAAATGTGATAAGATCCACATTTATTCAAACACACTATTCTAATTGTCTATTTTTCTTATTCATTTCCAACAGAAAGTTTGCTTATGACATCACTTTTCTTTAGTTTTTTTAGTCTTTGGTTACCTTGGGCCCAAGAACAAAAAATACCTGAGATCTCAGTGGAAAAAGTACCAAAATAAAATATTAAACTCCTTAGATGTTCTTCTGATTTGTCCTTACTGTCCCTGGGAACAGTGCAGCATCCACAAGTCCTGATAGGATGAAGGCACCCTCAAGCAGCGGGATGATTTTTGGATCACAGAAGGGACAGCTCCACTATGCCGGTGAAATCTTCCCTCGGAAAAAACAGCCAGGATATCTTGATGGAAACACCCATTAGGGTTTCGCATGAAGTTCACTTCCACAGCTAATTCGACTGCTTGACATTTCCTCTTCGTCCGTGCTGCTTGTGCTGCTTGCAGCTTGCAGAGAGACAAGTTTCTGTGTCTGTGTTTGGCCGCGTGTGGCAGGCAGCTAACGTCTGTGCACGAGGTGCGTTCATGGACAGTGGGAATTTTTAGCATCGCATCGTACACAACACTTGGGCTTGCGTGTGTGGACCCTGGGAAATGAATTAAAATGATAGAAAATAACCCAGGTTACCCAGGTAACCCAGGTTACATATGCATGGTAGGAATTGTGAGTGACGTTAATATGACAGTTTTTGCTGGAGTTTATATGGTAGTTGACGACCCGCTCATCGGTATTGATGCACCACCTGGCGTTGTTACTGAGTTCAGAAAAGGGTGTCCACCTGTACGTGGCTAGAATGTAAATTCTGAGAGTGTGCAGAATATTATGACTCTGATTATTTTGAAGATTATAGCAGAAACGGACATCTCATACGTCATTCACTAAACGGACAGCGTGCAGCAAGCAGCGGAGTTACTGATGTGCACGTGTTTCTGTGTTTGCAAAAAGAGGAAAATAAAGGAGTTATTGATAAAACCCATGCACCCCTGGAAAATCCCTTTTTATGTCCTAGTGTGCTACAAATATTGGAGGCACCGCTGGAATGATTAACGCCGTGCTCAGTGTGATGTAGACGGCGGGTTTGTGCAGTATCGGGGGCGTGGCCACATCGATCACAATGGATCTGGAGGAGTTGGCAGATACTGTGTCAGAGAGGATGTGACTGCTGCAACGGGACCAGCTCAAAGGGATGTGTTGCGGCTAAAATCCCAATCGATAAAATCCCAATAAAATGAGAGGAAAATTATGAGGATCTATCAAAATGAAGGAAGATATAAATCTGGTAGTAAAAAACAAAAGAATAAAAAAGGACCAAAAGAAAAAAGCATCAGGAACCTGGTAAACAATATAGATAAGCTAATTTAGCTTAGCGTAGAGTAGCCATTATAAAACTGGATGGGAAATTGAAAATGGCCGCCCATTCATTTCAATGCATTCTGCTCAGCCAGCGCATACGCCGAAAAAATCTCTGACTTCCGGGTTTACTTCCGCGTTATGCGGCCCATAGAGCATGCGCAGTTGAGTCACCTCCCATGATGCTCTGGGGCCTCCCATCATGCCCCGGGGCAATGGCGCGAATATTAATATAATATGTATTAATATAATATATTAATTCATGTATATTATTACATGTATAGTATTACATATATTTTTAATGTATTAATATAATATAATTACATAATATATATTAATATAATATCTTAATTAATGTATATTATTACATGTATATTATTACATATATTATTAATGTATTAATATAATATAATTATATAATATATATTAATATAAAACATCCGTGGAATGCACGGACACGGCTGTGACGTCAGCCGTGACGTCACGCCCAGAAAGAGACTTTTCTTTGACTTTTCTGGCCGTTATAAAACATTTTTGACGGATATAAAGTCCATGACTTAAAAATATAGAATACAAAGATTAGTAATTGCCGGTGATTACAGCTGGAGGTGTCCTGTGAACAGTTTTAGAGGCTTCTCTGTTACTATTGCGGTCTATGGGAAAAAAGCTTTCTGGGCCACATGGGATTTTCTGTTGCAGTACCGCGGCTGGCCACTGGAAAAAATCGGCGCGCCTTCTGAGCGCCAGACCCGGGGGCTGAGAGTAGCTCAATCTGTCCTGCTAATGTTGGGTGTCACAGTTAAGAAACCTACAATCAACATGTCTACTCAGCTAGCTGAAAATAAAATAACTATCTTGGACAAACGTGTTCTTCAGGTATCAACTCAGAGCACCAAAAAAAGTTTTGGGACCACTGATATGTGCAATACTGCATAGTTTAAAGTGATAAATGATGAACAGCAATATGGGCCATTTCAGTAATGTATGGACTCATATAAGCCACCACAGAACAAAACCAAAGATGTTATACACCTGTAAAACAATAAACTAGCGTGAGACAAAGAGACGTGTCTCTTTAGCTACATGTGGCAGTAAACTGCCACTAGCTAAATAGAATATTAATCTCTTTTTGTTTGTATTGTAGCTGTTGACTTATTTTGTTTACACATGCAGCTTCCTGTAACACAAATTGAGATTCTGAATCATTCAGCAATACTTAATATTTTATTAGGACTTCACTTTTGGTATTTCGGGTGGAGTAAATGCATGACAGTCGCTATATAAGTCCTGAAAAGTATCCCTTCTGGGACACATCTGAAGTAATCCAGGGACTGTTTTGCAGCTTTGGGGTTACAACTGCTGTATTATGTTTTGTCTTATCTTAATTAGTACACAAATGCAGACACTATTTCACACAGAGAGAGAGCGAGAGCGAGAGAGAGAGAGAGAGAGAGAGAGAGAGAGAGAGAGAGAGAGAGAGAGAGAGAGAGAGAGAGAGAGAGAGAGAGAGAGAAGCAGCATTCTACTACTAATTGGAAATCAATCAGAATTCATTTCATCCTCATTGGAAAATGGTGACATTTCCCACTCTTTGCCAATGATTAGAAACAAATTATACCAGAGACTGACTGACATTTGCAGAACAGGTGGCTGCTTGAATGGAGTGTAAAATATCAACAGAGCATGTATTTGTGTTATCTGCCCCTGCTCTGTGTGCCTGTGTGTGATTGTCTTTATTTGTGCAAGGTTTTGTTTGACCAAAGCCACCAACTACTGCGAGCTGCTCAGCCAGAGGGCCCTGTAGGAATAGCATGATAAGGGGGACCATATTTACCATAATTATGCATCTTATCTCTGCACATCAAACACTCCGGCCTGGTCTGATAAACCGGTCTTTAATTTAGCACAACTGTTTGATCAAGATGTGCGGCAGTTTTCCCAGAGCCATTGTCGCCGGCAGGACAACAGTTGGCTAATTGCTGTGTACTTCAGTAGAGTTTCATAAATAGAACAGTTGCGTAATACTGCGATGAGTCGTGCTATTCTGAAGACGAGAAGAAAAAGAGAAGCATGTAGCAAGTATTGATATGTGGTCCTGTCAATATAATAAAAGCAAATAAACTATTTAGAAAAAAATCAACAATTCTTGGACTTTTCCTAGCCTATGGCGTGATCTATTTTTTATCAAACCTGTTACAAATCTTAAAAAATCTCCTAAAAGCTCTGAAGTGCATTATGGTGGGCATGTTTTTACTGAACTCTCAGGATAATAAGCATATAATCAAAGCTGCAAGCAGCGATGAACGGGCCCGCGCACGTGCAATTTTCACCAATCAAGGTCAAGGACTCAAAACCGAGTCCGATGACACCACCCATGAGTCTTTATGTCAAACCATTCAAAAGTTATGGCAGAAAATAGGAACTATCAAATATTGACCAATCAGAAGAAGGGGCGGAGCTAATTTACACCATTGAAGATTAAGGACTCTAAACCAAATCCAATGGCATCACCCACATGTCTTTATCACAACCCGTTCAAAAGTTATGGCAGAGAATAGGGACTATCAAATATGGACCAATCAGATGAAGGGGGGTCGCGCTTTTTGGTCTCTATTGTCGCCACGGTAACGCTTTTGACTGAGAAAATTAATGCCCGTCGTTGCAGGATCTAGACGCACATTTTGATGTATAACACACCTTGGCGCACGTTACGGTTCGGGCCGTATTAACGGCTGAAGAAGTGGCATAAATTACGCCAAAATTACACGATTAATTCAAAATGGCCGACTTCCTGTTCTGTTTCGGCCATAGCCTAGAGACTTTTCTTTAAGTTGCAACATGATACAGGTGTGTACCGATTTTCGTGCATGTACGTCAAACCGTATTGTGGGGCTTTATGCACAAAGTTTTCTAGGGGGCGCTGTTGAGCCGTTAGGCCACGCCCATTAATACAAACCATTAAATATCAAATTTTTTGCCAGGCCTGGCATGGTGCAAAATTTTGTGAGTTTTGGGGCACTTTTAGGGGGAAAAATATTTTGTCGGAAGATTGGAAAAAAAAAAAAAAAAAAAAGAAAACAAGGAAAATTCCTACAGATACAATAGGTAAGATAAGTGCTCGGGCCCTAATAATAAATGCTACAGATACAATAGGTACCTCGCACCCTCAGTGCTCGGGCCCTAAAAATACTTTATTAATCCCTGAATGGAAATGAACCAATCCTAAAATTCTGGTTTTCCAAAAACCGAGTTTCTAAGGCTGTGTTAAACTTGGTTCTCAACTGGTGGGTCGTGACCCAAATGTGGGTCACAGACCCGTTTTCAGTGGGTTGTGGGCCTTTGCCTGGGGAAGGAATTGCTTTAAAAAAAATAATAATCTGAGTGTCTTAAGGAGTGCTTCCTTAACAGTAGATGGCGATAATGCAAGTTGACACCCGCCCGTTCACAGCACAGAAGAAAGAGGCGAAACGCAGATACAATGAAGAATATATGAGATATGGATTTGGAAACATGGAAACTATGAAGGGAGTGTTACACCTAAGGTGGAAATAAGTGCTGCTTAATTTTCTTCAAAGCACAATGTTTTTCAGTATTTACCTATTGGTAAGTTAATCAGAAGAAAATCAGAAGAAAACGGAGCTGGGCGGGGGCCGAGTGCCCCTGCGGATGTGGGGACTCCGTGACCCTTGGGGTGTCCGCCGGGGTGGCCTCGGGGGGGGATGGGGCCGGGTCCGGGGATCGGGCCTCCCCTGACCAGGGGGTGCACGGGCGGGCGCGGCGGCGGGGTGGCACCATTCCCAGGTGTCTATGTCTTATGTTGTCAGTATGAATGGGAGGATGTTGGACCGTTTCCCCCTCCGTCTGGGGGCTCCGGCGGCGCCGGGGGCGCCCGTGGAGGTACGGTGGGGCCCTGGCCCGGCTCGGAGGGCCGGCCCCCGTCTACTGGATGGCCGGTGGGGGGGCGCGGGTGTCTTATCAGGGCCGGCTTTGCTGGTCCTGCCTCCTGGCTTTGGCCTCCGCTCCCCCTCCTTCCGCCCCTACACGATTCATACGCACATAGGCGAGGGGCCTCGCAGGCGGTGGGTTACCTCCCTCCTGCTTCTCCCCTCTGCGGGGTTGCCGGTGGCCTGGGTTCCGGGCTCTTCCGTGTCGGCCTCTGGTCTCGCGGGTGGCGGGGTTGCTCCCCCCCCTCCCCCACTATAGATACACTTCAGGTAGAGCTTTGTTTGGTTTATTACACACACACACACACACACACACACACACACACACACACACACACACACACACACACACACACACACACACACACACACACACACACACACTCACACACATATAGCCACTTAGTCACATACATATACACAAACATACACAGCCACACAAACATATACATACACACACACACACACACGCATGATCATATACATACACACACACATAGACATACACATTGGCTTGTTCACCTGCATGCTGGCTCTCTAGTTTTGGGGGTTAGGTAGCGGTAGCGGTAGCTTAGCTCAGACTGCGATCAGATCTCAAGATTTAGGTCGATTGCTGTTGTTGTTTTGGTTGGCTCCGTGCCGGTTTCGTGTTTTGTTTGTGGTTTTTTGTTGCAGATTTCCAGTGCTTGACGTGTGTTTCCGTGTGTTCCTGCTTCCTGGATTGGCAGTGGATGTCGTCCCCCCCCCCCCCAAAAAAAAAAAAAAAAAACACTGGGTTTGTATGTGTATATTTATGTATGTGTACGCATATGTATGCGTATATATATATGTATATATATTAAATATAGTAACAATGCACATACATATACTTTTGGTTTCTACCGTCATGGTATCAACCATTAATATGTGTGCAGACAAGGAAGGGGAAAAAAAAAAAGAAGAAAATTAATTTTGTGTACTTGAATCATTTTGAATTGAGTTATTTGTTTAATTTATTTTGAGTTTGTGGATAAAAACTGTCAGTGAGTGGTTATTCAGCAAACGCTACATACTTGAGTTATTTTTGAAACTACTGCTCAGTGGTTGCAATGTTTTATTTCATGTTTGTGCATATCAGATACAGGTGTTGGTATTCCTGCTGGGCATTGCTGCCTGACGCACCTCCTACAGTGCCTTTTGAACAGGTGTGCTGTGACACTTCACTGAACACCTCTGTGGGCCTAACCGGGTCTTCAGTTGGGGACCACCATTCATTAACATTTCGCTCCTTTAACCCCAGTATGTCTCATGGTGGCGGAGCAATGGCAGGGATCTCTCCCTGCCACCCCCTGCTGATGCCCTAGGTCTCCCACTATGGGAGTTTTTACCTGCCATTGTTTATATAATAATTGCTCGGGGGTTTATGTTTATGTTTATGTTTATGTTCATGTTCTGGATCTCTGGAAAGCGTCTAGAGACAACATCTGTTATATTAGACGCTAAATAAATAAAATTGAATTGAATTGAATAGTCCCCCAGCTCTTCTGCTTCCTCCTTAGCCACAGCCAGAAGCTGCCTTTCTCCGCCTCCTCAGCCAGCTCTTTCATGGCTTTCCGATGCCCCGCTCCTGTGCATCCCATGTCACGGAGTAGGCAAGCAGTTGAGGAACCCATGAAGCCCCTACACCCCACTTCAACAGGGCAGGTGACAGCTTTCCAGCCAGTCTCCCTGCACTCTGCCGCCAGGTCAGAGTACTTTGCTTCCGCTCGTACACAGCCTCCAAACCTTCCTTCCATGGGACCTTGAGTTCGACCAGAAGGACTGTCTTGCAAGCCTCTGACCACATGACTTGGTCTGGCCGCAGCGATGTTTCCACAATCTCCCTGGGGAACTTTAAAACCTTTCTGTTTAGTAAAGTCTATAGTTAGTGTTAAGTTAACATCTAGCTGGTGTTGGTAAATCTCTAGGTAGTGTAAACTCTAGTGTGTTAGAGTCGCTCCTGTAGCTTCTTGTGCTGGCCCCCCCTTTTCTTCTCTTTTTTTCTCTTTTGTACATGGTGCAGCATCCTCTGCCGGTGGCGAAGAGCATCTCTGAATGCACAACACCGGAACCTGCAGCGTGGGAGTGAGAGGGGCAGGGTAACGGCCCGGTCAGACGGGGGAGAGATTTGTCCGTCAAGACTCCTCACCCTGGCCCTGCCCCTTCTCAACCTTTCCCCGACCCTGCAACTAACCTGGGGCTTGCTGATTGGGCCTGAGCTGTGTGATGGCCTGCGGTCCCCACCCCCGGTCATCCCGTTGCTGCTTCCACCTGCCTGCTGTGTGCTGTTGACGTCCCCGACCCCCAGTCTGGCCCTCGGCAGGAGGGTCCCCCCTTATGAGCCTGGTCCTGCTCAAGGTTTCTTCCCTCCTAAAGGGGAGTTTTTCCTTGCCACTGTTTGGCTTAACAGTGGCTTTCTCCCACTATGGGAGTTTTTACCTGCCATTTTTTATGTAATAATTGCTCGGGGTTCATGTTCTGGGTCTCTGGAAAGCGTCTAGAGACAACTTTTGTTGTATTAGACGCTATATAAATAAAATTGAATTGAATTGAATTGAATTGAATTGAATTGAATTGAATTGAATTGAATTGAATTGAATTGAATTGAACTGAAGTTGCTTCCCCAGGTCGACCCTCATGGTCCACTCTTTTCCCGGTGAGAGGAGTCTTGCTGTATCTCGCTGGTGGAACGGTTTGACCTTGCAAACTGGATAGGATGTCTGCCTGCAGCGGAAGGTCTGCTGTTTGCCTCCTTACTGCATGTCTCTGAAACCTCTGCCAGTTTCTTCAGAACTTGATCGTGTCGCCATCTGTAGCGGCCTTGGGACAGCGCTGTCCTCGACCTAACAGGATGTGCTGGAGGCTTGCCTTGACGGTGTTGCAAAGTGGACAGGTCTCTTCAGCACCAAACCATTGGTGGAGGTTTCGGGGACAGGGCAAGGTGTCATATGTTGCTTCTGGGGCTTTCCACTTTCTCCCTGTTCTTATCTGGGTGCCTGCTGCTCCCACCAGCTGGTCGGTGGATTCCCTCAGCTCCAGCACCAGAAGAGCCTTCTCCTGCTTGTAACCTGCGCTGATGGATTGCAGTGGTACTTGTAGCGTGTTCCTACCAAAGATGCCTACGTCTGAAAGGCATTTTGATAGTCCCAGCCACTTCCTGATGAACGAGTTTGCCAGCCCACTGAGGAGGGGATGTCACTCATCTTCAGTGGCCACATGACCCGTTGGTATAGTATGAACTGGTAGCACCATACTTTGTACTTCCCGGGAAGTTGGCTTCGATTGATCCTGGCCAGGCCATCTGCGAGCTGCTTCCTCACCGTCTCCTCCATCTGCCTGTCAGAGAGCTCTGCTGTGTAGGTACGACCCAGGACCCTACGAACAGGTTGGTCTGCCAGCAATGGGACTTTCTCACCACCTGCGACAAAAATGGTGCTGTCGCTTCTGACTCCTTTCCTGATAGACAGACTGCATGATTTTGGGGATTTGATCTTCATCCTCGCCCAGCCCACAAGCTCGTCTATCCTCTTCAGCAGTCTTGTTGTGCATGCCGCTGTCTGAAGTATGGTGGTGATATTGTCCATGAAGCCTCTCACTGCTGTTAGCCTTTGCCCAGAAGGTAGTTTCACTCCTCCTACCATATTCTTAGCCCCTATGAGGATGATCTCGAAGGCTGCGACAAACAGGGTGGGTGAGATTGAGCATCCCATGGCAATGCCTACTTCCAGCCTACTTCCTCGCTGAGTTTGGGGAAGGCAGCATCAAAACGGACGGGTGGGGAAGCTGGGCGAGGAACATTACCAGGGGATCCCAGCAGAGTTGACTTCGCTGGGTCACTGTACTGCTCCTTGATGTAGTTCTCCAGCTCAGGTTTGGTAATGTCCAGATTTCCGCTCCTCTTCTCCTCTAGCTGTCTCGCATGCTTGAAGGGGTTTTTGAAGAAATTACTCCTCTCTTTCTCCTTCCGCCTTCTGCGTTTGCGAATGCGCTCTGCCCTCCCTAGGCCGGCAAGATTTTTCCTCACCTCGTCCCACAATGGCTTCAGGCCCTCCTTACTTGCCTTCCTCCACTGTTTTCGGAGTTGACGCCACCTCTTCACCAACTGCTCGATCTCTCTCTCCCTCCTCCCCTTCTGCATTGGGCGAGAGTTCTGCATTCCAGCAGTTTCTCCCAATCTGCCTCTGCATTCATCATACAGGATGTCTCCAATGCGGTTCAGCTTGGTTTCCACCTGGCCACGCAGTGAATGCTCCAGGATAAGACTAAGATCCTTGTAGAGCTTCTGCCAGACTGCAACTTCGTTTGCTTTAGGCCATTTGATCAGCTGCCTCCTTCCTGGTTCTTTTCTCTCTGTTCTCTGGCTTTGCTCCTGGATGTTGGGGTTGCTTTGTGTTCTTTGTGTGTCTTCGTCAGCGCCACTCTCTGAGGCAATGGTGTCCACCAAGGGCCCTCCTGCGTCCTCCGCCTGCCTATCTTCAGCAACGGTGGATCCCTCAGCGCTGTGGTTTGGGACCTGGCTTTGGGTTCCTCTTGTCTGACCTGTGGTTGCAGTGCAATGTTGCTGACGGCCTCGCTCTTCACACTTTTTCCTTCCCTGGTGGATCCGCAAACCTCTGAAAGTGGTCACCTTCTCCCACCCGCACCTGCATCTTCTCATGATCCCTTGATCCCTTCCCTGGATGCCAACTGCCCTTTCACAGTAGTCACTGGATGCCTCCAGATTGAACGTAACAGATACAAGTGTTGGTATTCCTGCTGGGCATTGCTGCCTGACGCACCTCGTCCAATGCCTTTTGAACAGGAGTTTGCATGTTGAGTCTATTAAAAAAGTGAGGTGAAGTGTTTTGGATTTAATTATAATGCAGCTAATTGAGCATCAACTATTATTAGCATCTATTATCACCATGAAGTCATTTAGTTTTTTTGCCATTTTGGTTTTTGCTGTTTTGGGTCACCAATAAATTCACCGGAAGTACAGGATGCCGTCAGACTGAAGAAGGAGTCCTACCGGTCTATGTTGGCCGGTGGGACTCCTGACACAGTAGATGGGTACTGGCAGGCCAAGCGAGCCGCGGCTCGGGCAGTCCTGGAGGCAAAAACTCGGGTCTGGGAGGAGTTCGGGGAGGCCATGGAGATAGACTTTCGGTCGGCCTCGAGGAAATTCTGGAAGACCGTTCAGCGCCTCAGAAGGGGGAAGCAGTACTCTGCCGGCACCGTTTACGGTGTCGATGGGGAGCTGTTGACCTCGACTGGGGACATTGTCGGACAGTGGAAGGAATACTTCGAGGATCTCCTCAACCCGACTGACATGCCTTCCACTGAGGAAGCAGAGAGTGGGGACTCTGGGGCGTGCCCATCCATCACCCAAGCCGAGGTCACTGAGGTAGTTCGTAAGCTCCTCAGTGGCAGGACACCGGGGGTGGATGAGATTCGCCCTGAGTACCTCAAGTCTCTGGATGTCGTAGGGCTGTCTTGGTTGACACGCCTCTGCGACATTGCATGGAGGAAGGGGACAGTACCACTGGAGTGGCAAACCGCTGGGTGGTGGTCCCTCTGTTTAAAAGGGGGACCGGAGAGTGTGTTCCAACTATAGGAGGATCACACTTCTCAGCCTCCCCGGGAAAGTCTACGCCAGGGTACTGGA